>NW_028318672.1:1237500-1537500 GCF_062004578.1 Staurois parvus | reverse complement strand
CCAGCAGTGTGAAGAGACCTGAAAGTGGCACATGGCAGCAGAGTGTGGCGATGGAGACAGCAGCAATGGGAGGCCGTACAGGGACCCATGAGAGACTCTGGACCTGGCAGCAGCAGGAGGAGGCGGTATATAGGGGCCTATGGCAGATTAGGGGCCTGGCAGCAGCTATAGGAGGCCCGTAATCTGCCAGCACCCTATGTCAAAAAATTCAACACACCAGCAGTGTGAGGAGACCTGAAAGTGGCACATGTTTGAGGCATGATTCATGGCGGATTTAGTCAGTTGTGTCAGGAACTGGTGGTTTGAAATCCAGACTAATCCACGCCTGATTCATTTTCACAAACGTGAGTCTCTCCACACTTTGGGTGGACAGTCGTGTCCTCCGCGGAGTTACAATACCTCCTGCCGCACTAAACACGCGCTCCGATGCCACGCTACTGGCCGGGCATGACAGCCTTTCAAGGGCAAATTCAGCTAGTTGGGGCCAAAGGTCAAGTTTCGTTGCCCAGTAGTCAAGGGGATTGTCTACCTCGGTTGGCAGGGTGCTGTCCAAGTAGGCCCAAGCCTGTTGTTTGAGCTCCTGCTCCAGGTCCACCTGATGCTGCTGCTGCTGCTGCGGCTGGTTAGTAGTTTCCTCACTGCGCTGGTGAAGAAAGCTACTCATCATCGACTGCAGACTGAGGCAGCCGCTGCTGGTGGAGCTGCCACTGCTCCTACCACCCCACCCCTCCCCTGCTGCCATGCCAGCGGAACGCGAGCGCACAGGGCCCACAGTGTCTGAGGATGGACGATGGCGCACAAAGGCAGAGACCAACTGACTACATAGGTGGTTTTTATAGTACGTAATTTTGGCCTCCCTCTCAGCAGGTGTGAAAAAGGCCACCATTTTGGACCGGTAGCGAGGGTCCAACAAGGTGGACAGCCAAAAGTCATCCCTCTGTCTGATGGTTATTATTCGGCTGTCGCTACGCAAGCAACCGAGCATGCTATGGGCCATTTGTGCCAAGGAATGCGAGGGACTCCCTGCCTCCATCTCCACAGCATACTGCCACGGTGCGTCTGGGTCCTCTGTCTCCTCCTCCTCCTCCTCTACCAGATGCTCCTGCTCCTCCACTCCTGTCCGCTGAGTGGAAAAACCACCCATTTCACTCAATAATTCCTGAGCACAAATGTCCTCCTCTACCTCCTCCTCTTCTTCCTGTCCTGCCCCCACAGGGGTCATGTGGCGTTGAGATCTGTGCGCCACGTCTACCGCACCCTGACCAGCCATTGTTAACAGCATTTGTTCCAGGACGTGCAACAGAGGAATGACGTCGTTCATCCCATAGTCCTGCCGACTCACGAATAGCGTGGCCTCCTCAAAGGGCCTGAGCAAGCGGCAGGTGTCACGCATGAGCTGCCAATGGCTGACATCTAAGTTACACAGGGGAGTACCTTTATCCGCTTGTAACATCAGGAAATCGGTGATGGCCTTTCGCTGCTCGTAAAGGCGGTCTAACATGTGTAGGGTTGAATTCCACCTTGTTGCAACGTCGCAGATCAGGCGATGCTGTGGAATTCCGTTCTGCCGCTGCAGCTCAATGAGGGTGTTCTTTGCGGTGTAGGAATGGCTGAAATGCATGCACAGTTTACGTGACATTTTAAGGATGTCTTGCAGTGGGATGGTGGATTTTAGGAACCGCTTGACAACCAGATTGAACACGTGAGCCATGCATGGCGCATGGCACAACCTTCCTTGACGCAGAGCAGACACCATGTTCTTTCCGTTGTCAGTCAACATGGTTCCGATTTTTAGTTTGCGCGGAGACAGCCATCTGTCGATTTCTCTGTTCATTACACTCAGCAGTTCCTCCCCTGTGTGACTACGTTCGCCAAGGCATACCAGGTGCAGCACAGCGTGACACCGTTGCGCCCTGCACATGTGATATGCCGGTCGGGTAATGGGACTTGGCACGGGGGTGGCGGCTGAGGACACGGCGGAAAAAGAGGTGGTAGAGGCGGACATGCTTGCTGGACCAAGGACGTGCAAACGTGGAGGCAAAAGCGTCGTGACCTGTCCAAGTTGCTGGTGCGGCTGTGCCGGCACCACGTTCACCCAGTGGGCCGTAAATGACATGTACTGTCCCTGACCGTAGTTACAGCTCCACACGTCGGCGCTGCCGTGCACTTTGGCAGAGACCGACATGCTCAAAGACTGGCCCACCATCTCTTCTACATGTGAATGCAGGGCTGGCACTGCCTTTTGGGCAAAGAAATGACGGCTTGGCACTCTCCACCGCGGCGCGGCACAAGCCATCATTTCTCGGAAAGGTGCTGAGTCCACCAGTTGGAAAGGGAGGGACTGCAGCACCAGCAACTTGGACAGGAGGACGTTCAGCTTTTGCACCGTCGGGTGCGTGCTCGCAAACTGTTGTCTCTTGGATACGGATTCCAAGAAAGACTGTTGACGGAATCCGAGAAGAGGAGTAGCAGGAGAAGGAGCATCTGAACGAGCGGAAGATGCCAATGAGCGACAACTCCCCTCAGCAGAGGTGTTGGAGCCTTGACTGGCTGATAGAGGGCGATTGACGACGTCGGGTGACGGAGCAAGTAACGGAGCGGGTGATGGAGCGGGGGCTGGGGCAGGCAGAACCGCCGTATGTTTATCACGGTTTTCCCAGGCCACCGAATGGTGACGCTGCATATGCTGACGCAACGCTGTAGTCCCAACATGGGCCCCCTGGCCACGCTTGCATTTCTGGCCACATAGTCGACATACGGCTACGTTTACTTCCTCGGGCGGCTTGAGGAAAAATTGCCACACCACCGAGTAGGAAACTTTGCCCCCGCTACTCTTCACTGGCTGACTGCTACTTCCTCCGTGCGCACCGGCACCACTACTGGCCGTGGTGGTAGGCTGCAGTGGAGCTGGTGCTCTACTCCGTGGACGTTTGGCTCCACTGACACTGATGCGACCCTGCTGCTGTCTCCTGGGCAACCCACCGACTGTTTTGCTCGCTGCCAAGCTGCCACCCTCTTCTCCTGATGATGCGGAAGAAATTGCCTGATGACGACGAGGCTGCCAAGTGCGATCAACCTCCTCATCATCAAGTAGGGTCTCCGCCTCACTACTAGCCCCCTCGGCTGCGTCTGGGTCAGGAGACAGACCTGTCTCTAGACCGGCTACCGAGCCACTCTCCTCGCCAGTACTTGTTCGCTTGGCTGCTGAAAAGGCCGATGTCTCCCCCCGTTCCTGACCGCCCTCTGTTAGCTCTTCCTCACTGTACAGTGGGGCTGAGCCCACAGCATGCGATACTTCGCTTGGTGAGGGAACAGCAAAGGACAGGGGCAGGTAGAGGACACGTGATTTCAGTGGGCTTGGTCCCGGGCCATGCCAACTAACGGTTGTGTCTGACGTACCCACCGACCGTTGGCTGTAGGTGTCAGAGGTGACCTGGGAAGAGGAAGACGACCGAGCCAACCAATCAATGACGGCAGGGTTGTCGGTGGAGACACGACCGCTGGATGACACCGGGAGCACTGGCCTCTGGCTGCGAATACTGCTGCCTCGACCCCTTCCTCTGCTGCCACGTCTGCTCGCTCCTAAAACATTGCCTCCTCTGCCACTCCTCTGCATGTTGTCTGACATACTATTTAATTCAACGATTAGGTGTCCCTGAGTAACAATTCTCTGGCACTCAGTAACAATTCTGTCTGTCCCTGAGTATGAATTCTGTGGCCCTGAGTAACAATTGTGTGTCTGTGCAAGTAACAATTCTGTGTCTGTGCAAGTAACAATTTTGTGTCTGTGAGAGTAACAATTCTCTGGCACTCAGTAAAAATTCTGTCTGTCCCTGAGTAACAATTCTCTGGCACTCAGTAACAATTCTGTCTGTCCCTGAGTAACAATTCTGTCTGTCCCTGAGTATGAATTCTGTGGCCCTGAGTAAGAATTCTCTGGCACTCAGTAACAATTCTGTCTGTCCCTGAGTATGAATTCTGTGGCCCTGAGTAACAATTGTGTGTCTGTGCAAGTAACAATTCTGTGTCTGTGCAAGTAACAATTTTGTGTCTGTGAGAGTAACAATTCTCTGGCACTCAGTAACAATTCTGTCTGTCCCTGAGTAACAATTCTCTGGCACTCAGTAACAATTCTGTCTGTCCCTGAGTATGAATTCTGTGGCCCTGAGTAACAATTCTGTCTCTGTGCGAGTAACAATTCTGTGTCTGTGCAAGTAACAATTTTGTGTCTGTGAGAGTAACAATTCTCTGGCACTCAGTAACAATTCTGTCTGTCCCTGAGTAACAATTCTCTGGCACTCAGTAACAATTCTGTCTGTCCCTGAGTAACAATTCTCTGGCACTCAGTAACAATTCTGTCTGTCCCTGAGTAACAATTCTCTGGCACTCAGTAACAATTGTGTGTCTGTGCAAGTAACAATTCTGTGTCTGTGCAAGTAACAATTTTGTGTCTGTGAGAGTAACAATTCTCTGGCACTCAGTAACAATTCTGTCTGTCCCTGAGTAACAATTCTCTGGCACTCAGTAACAATTCTGTCTGTCCCTGAGTATGAATTCTGTGGCCCTGAGTAACAATTCTGTCTCTGTGCGAGTAACAATTCTGTGTCTGTGCAAGTAACAATTTTGTGTCTGTGAGAGTAACAATTCTCTGGCACTCAGTAACAATTCTGTCTGTCCCTGAGTAACAATTCTATGGCACTCAGTAACAATTCTGTCTTCCCTGAGTAACAATTCTCTGGCACTCAGTAACAATTCTGTCTGTCCCTGAGTATGAATTCTGTGGCCCTGAGTAACAATTCTGTCTCTGTGCGAGTAACAATTCTGTGTCTGTGCAAGTAACAATTTTGTGTCTGTGAGAGTAACAATTCTCTGGCACTCAGTAACAATTCTGTCTGTCCCTGAGTAACAATTCTCTGGCACTCAGTAACAATTCTGTCTGTCCCTGAGTATGAATTCTGTGGCCCTGAGTAACAATTGTGTGTCTGTGCAAGTAACAATTCTGTGTCTGTGCAAGTAACAATTTTGTGTCTGTGAGAGTAACAATTCTCTGGCACTCAGTAACAATTCTGTCTGTCCCTGAGTAACAATTCTCTGGCACTCAGTAACAATTCTGTCTGTCCCTGAGTATGAATTCTGTGGCCCTGAGTAACAATTCTGTCTCTGTGCGAGTAACAATTCTGTGTCTGTGCAAGTAACAATTTTGTGTCTGTGAGAGTAACAATTCTCTGGCACTCAGTAACAATTCTGTCTGTCCCTGAGTAACAATTCTCTGGCACTCAGTAACAATTCTGTCTGTCCCTGAGTAACAATTCTCTGGCACTCAGTAACAATTCTGTCTGTCCCTGAGTAACAATTCTCTGGCACTCAGTAACAATTGTGTGTCTGTGCAAGTAACAATTCTGTGTCTGTGCAAGTAACAATTTTGTGTCTGTGAGAGTAACAATTCTCTGGCACTCAGTAACAATTCTGTCTGTCCCTGAGTAACAATTCTCTGGCACTCAGTAACAATTCTGTCTGTCCCTGAGTATGAATTCTGTGGCCCTGAGTAACAATTCTGTCTCTGTGCGAGTAACAATTCTGTGTCTGTGCAAGTAACAATTTTGTGTCTGTGAGAGTAACAATTCTCTGGCACTCAGTAACAATTCTGTCTGTCCCTGAGTAACAATTCTATGGCACTCAGTAACAATTCTGTCTTCCCTGAGTAACAATTCTCTGGCACTCAGTAACAATTCTGTCTGTCCCTGAGTATGAATTCTGTGGCCCTGAGTAACAATTCTGTCTCTGTGCGAGTAACAATTCTGTGTCTGTGCAAGTAACAATTTTGTGTCTGTGAGAGTAACAATTCTCTGGCACTCAGTAACAATTCTGTCTGTCCCTGAGTAACAATTCTCTGGCACTCAGTAACAATTCTGTCTGTCCCTGAGTATGAATTCTGTGGCCCTGAGTAACAATTGTGTGTCTGTGCAAGTAACAATTCTGTGTCTGTGCAAGTAACAATTTTGTGTCTGTGAGAGTAACAATTCTCTGGCACTCAGTAACAATTCTGTCTGTCCCTGAGTAACAATTCTCTGGCACTCAGTAACAATTCTGTCTGTCCCTGAGTAACAATTCTGTCTGTCCCTGAGTATGAATTCTGTGGCCCTGAGTAAGAATTCTCTGGCACTCAGTAACAATTCTGTCTGTCCCTGAGTATGAATTCTGTGGCCCTGAGTAACAATTGTGTGTCTGTGCAAGTAACAATTCTGTGTCTGTGCAAGTAACAATTTTGTGTCTGTGAGAGTAACAATTCTCTGGCACTCAGTAACAATTCTGTCTGTCCCTGAGTAACAATTCTCTGGCACTCAGTAACAATTCTGTCTGTCCCTGAGTATGAATTCTGTGGCCCTGAGTAACAATTCTGTCTCTGTGCGAGTAACAATTCTGTGTCTGTGCAAGTAACAATTTTGTGTCTGTGAGAGTAACAATTCTCTGGCACTCAGTAACAATTCTGTCTGTCCCTGAGTAACAATTCTCTGGCACTCAGTAACAATTCTGTCTGTCCCTGAGTAACAATTCTCTGGCACTCAGTAACAATTCTGTCTGTCCCTGAGTAACAATTCTGTCTGTCCCTGAGTATGAATTCTGTGGCCCTGAGTAAGAATTCTCTGGCACTCAGTAACAATTCTGTCTGTCCCTGAGTATGAATTCTGTGGCCCTGAGTAACAATTGTGTGTCTGTGCAAGTAACAATTCTGTGTCTGTGCAAGTAACAATTTTGTGTCTGTGAGAGTAACAATTCTCTGGCACTCAGTAACAATTCTGTCTGTCCCTGAGTAACAATTCTCTGGCACTCAGTAACAATTCTGTCTGTCCCTGAGTAACAATTCTCTGGCACTCAGTAACAATTCTGTCTGTCCCTGAGTAACAATTCTCTGGCACTCAGTAACAATTCTGTCTGTCCCTGAGTAACAATTCTGTCTGTCCCTGAGAATGAATTCTGTGGCCCTGAGTAAGAATTCTCTGGCACTCAGTAACAATTCTGTCTGTCCCTGAGTAACAATTCTCTGGCACTCAGTAACAATTCTGTCTGTCCCTGAGTAAAAATTCTGTGGCCCTAATAACGTTTCTGTGGCCCTAAGTAACAATTCTCTGGCACTGAGTAACAATTCTGTCTGTCCCTGAGTATGAATTCTGTGGCCCTAACTAGCGTTTCTTTGTCCCTAAATAACGATTCTGTGGCCCTCATTAACAAGTCTGTGTCCCTGAGTAATGGTTCTCTGTCCCTAAGTAACTTCTCTCTGTCCCCAATTCTCGTTTCTGTGGCCCTAACTCTGTCCCTGTCCCTAGTACAGAGCGGTCTGCCTCTGTTCAATGACTGCAGGCAAATGAAGATTTCCAAAATGGCCGCTATATATACCTCGACCATTACACAGTGCTGGCTGGCTGGCTGCTGATTGGCTGATGCGATCACATGTCGTTGAGGAATGCATTATGGGGCAGCGCGCCTTGTCTGCGCGCCTTCCCCGACATCCCCGCTCCGTCGCCGCACATGTCAGCCGCCATTTTCGGAAAAATTTCGATTCGCGCGTCCGAATTAGGCTGTTTTTCGGATTCGGCACGAATCGAAATTTTTCCGAAATTCGACTCGAATTCCACTTCGGATACTTCGATTCGCTCATCTCTATTTATTATAGCCTGATCTTGCCACTGACCACTGATGCCGGGGGGTTAATATAACCTAATCCTGCCACTGACCATCGATGTTGGGGGATTATTATAGCCTGAGCATGCCACTGAACACTGATGCTGGAGGGTTATTCAAGCCTTAGTCTATCCCTGGCCACCATTGTTAGGCAGGGGGTTATTAGTACGGTTTGGGCCTACCACTGAAAACTTATTTTGGGGGATATTACTACAGATTGCCACTGACCATAGCGGGATATATATTACAGCCTACTGACCACCGGTACTGGGAGTTTAACACTTCAAACACTGACCACCAATCAAGGAGGTTGCTATCACTGATACAAATCATGGGCCTTTAACACCCAAATTACAAAGTGTCACCAGCCTTTCTGCCCATGCCTCCAAGTGTTGGGCAGGTATTTTGCTTCTTGATGCATTCAAGGTGTCCCTCCTAACTACGCTGCATATCTTGCATATCTTGGTGATTCCTGTTTGACAATTGCTTATTTTGTCTTTATACTTTGAATACCTGCCTCTTGTTCCAAAGGTTTGTGACTATTTTTTTTGAAGGTGTGTTAAAAATTTGGGCATGATAATGTGAGTGTGGTTAACAGAAGGTGTGGGTATAAATTGGTGCACCTAGATTTTATTTTGGGAATCTGGTCGCTTCAGTCCATGATTTCGAACCAGGAAAGTAGCAAACTCTTGAGTCTTGAGAAACATTTTGGCTAGAGTAATTTCTCTCAGTAAGTCTGCAAAGATCATGCACAGTTGCCTTTGCACTGTGCTCTTCACGGCTCTCCCATGAGTCACTGTTTTCAGAACTACCTCTATTATATCCTCCATTGATGGGAAGTGCAATCCTAGAGAAGGATACCCGGGAACTATAATCAACTATGTCTGCAGACGTAAAAGTCGCCAATCAATTTTTTTAGTGAACAGTGCCACAAAGAGTACATCTTCATTTATTTCTGCATATGAACACACAAGCCCTTCCCCGCCCAAAAAACATTTTGTCTGGAGTTGAGCTTTAAGTGGTGCATAGTTAACTTAAAGCACTATTAAACCCAAACGCAAACATTTATTATATTACAGCTTACCAATTCTTAGGTGTGATGTCTGCATTCATTTTCTTTTTTTAGGTTTTCTTTCTTCTATTTGCTTCTGGTGAACAAGCCAACAAGTCTGTTGTTTTTCAAAAGAAAAAGCTCTTGCAGATTCTATCAGTTAGAGGGATGAGACAAACCATTCACCACTGACATGGGTAATTACCAGGGGCGGACTGACAACTCATGGGGCCCCCGGGCAATAGGGGGATCATGGGGCCCCTGTGTACTTGCCCAAACTCAAAAAAGCCTATGAAAAAGGTACCAGGGGCATCTCATGGGGCTCCCTACTGACCCCGGGCCCTCAGGCATTGCCCGAGTTTCCAAATGGTCAGTCCGCCCCTGGTGCTTACAATGCTCAATTCTGTTTATTTGTTTTTGGTGTAACTTCTTATAAAGTGCTAGCTGGAGTTTGGCTTCACTTTTTTAGTGTATTTAAATCTGCTAGTGCATCTAACAGTCCCCTCCTCCCCAGACTGACAGTACTGCTGTCAAAATGTGCCCTCTGTGCTCCTTCATCCAGAGTGGCGTCTGTATAATACAGAAGTGTGTTACTGGCCGGATCACCAGGTGAAAAAAGAGGGAAAAAAGGCTTAAAAAAAGAAAACTAATGCAGCCTACACATCTAATGATTGATAAGCTGCAATATATTACATTTATGGTTTTGGGTTTATTATTGCTTTAATTTAGATCTCCAAGATGTCAGGAAATGATTATAAGCCCTGTTCACAGTGAATGCAACTTTGAAATTGCGCTACTTCCCTTAACGTAGCGAAATTTCAAAGCTGCAGAGCAGTGAGATTTGTGCCTCTGATTTCACGGCGGCTTGCAACTTCATTCAACAGAAGTCAATGCAAATCCCAGTGAAATCGGCGGAAAAAAGTAGTGCTGGAACAATTTTTGAAATCGCACTACTTCAAATTGCACTGGTTAATACAGTGCCATAGAAATACATGAAATGCTTATTTCAGGTGTGATTTGTAATTCGCATGTCGCACCTGAAGACGCACTGGTGTGAACCAGGGCTAAAGGACAATCAATTCCGGCTCATTATTAACAAATTTGGTCCTACTTATTTAGTTGTATAACATTTATTTGTGAAAATAAAACATTTCCTGTATGATTTTCTTGTTCTCTTTAGTTATATCTTATCCATTTTATACGCGTTGACAATACATTAGCTTTCGAGTTAGTTGGCTATGCAAATCTCAGAATGGTATGCAGGCTGAACTGGAGAGAGAATGAACTGTAGACAGAACATAGGGCTCAGATCACCAAAGAACAATGCAGCTGCTGCTGCTGTAGGCACTATGTAAATATTAAAAAGTTTACCATAAGGCTCTATTAAAAATAATTTAAAACCCTGCAGGATTAAAAAAAATATTATTCTATATAATTAATATTTAACCCTCTGCACTGCCTTACTTTATACCCCAGCCAGGGATCAAAAGCCCAGCCTGGATGAAAATTTAATTACGCTAAGGGAAAGAGGGGGATGCGGAAGGAGGATTGCTCTGAGACATACTAAATACTTGTATAACACTGAATTACACACATACTGAATTACACACATTATTATTGGGTTTATTGTTCAAATGCACATTCACATTTAATATATTAAAAAAAATGTAAATGATAAATTCTTGTTCATAAAACCTTGTTACATAATTACATGTTTAATCTGGTTCAAAAAAGAAAAAAAGCCAGTTCAACCAACAAAAAAAACCCAAACAAATTGAAAACCTCTATATACACAATCCCATGCCCACAGTTGATCTAGAGGAAGGCAAAAAAAAAACCTCCAATAAAGCATGATCCAATTTGCTCCAATGGGGGAAAAAACTCCTTCTTTGTTGATATACTAAGCCAGGTATTAGAAACCCTACTGATGTTGAAAGTATATCACCCTTCAGGGTAAAGTGACATTGCCTTTTTAAAAGCTGACCCTGAGCCAGTTATACTCAAAGTACTTGGTGTCAGCTGCTGTCCGAACTTTCAGGAAACAATGACTTCACCCCCTAGGTGTTTTGACCTAGTGGGTATTATGTGTAGTATCGTGAAAGGAGTTTGCTTGCATTCCATTACCCAAAATGATTGGGTAATTTTTGATGGTGGCAGTGAAGAGGTAAGGGACCCTGTTAGCGGCACACTACTCTGCATGTAAGAGCGTGCATTAATGAACATACCTTTGCTTAACAGCTGATAACTAGAGATGAGCGAAGAAATGAAAAATTCGATTCGACTGATTCGGCGAATTCGTGGACAATATTCGATTCGAGTCGAATAAATTCGCTGTGAATTTAACTTAAAAAAGGGTGTTTCTAGGCTTCAGAGAGACTTAATATTAGTGCAGAACACTGTACCTTTAATTTAAATGCCCTTGGAGTCTGCTGGGGAAGAGAAATAATACTGTCAGTCAGTATGACATGCAGATGAGTGCCGTCGATCTTAGAATCACCGCACACTTCACTCATTTGGGCAGTCACGGGGCCAAAACCAGAGTGTGGAGCCACAGTGTGGCGGTGGAGGCAGCAGCAATGGGAGGCCATACAGCACCCTATGACAAAAATGGAAACCACCAGCAGTGTGAGGAGACCTGAAAGTGGCACATGGCAGAGTGTGGCGATAGAGACAGCAGCAATGGGAGGCCGTACAGGGACCCATGACACACTCTGGACCTGGCAGCAGCATGAGGAGGCGGTACAGGGGCCCATGACAGATTACGGGCCTGGCAGCAGCATGAGGAGTCGGTACAGGGGCCCATGGCAGATTACGGGCCTGGCAGCAGCAATGGGAGGCCGTACAGGGACCCATGACACACTCTGGACCTGGCAGCAGCATGGGGAGGCGGTACAGGGGCCCATGACAGATTACGGGCCTGGCAGCAGCATGAGGAGTCGGTACGGGGGCCCATGACACACTCTGGACCTGGCAGCAGCATGAGGAGGCGGTACAGGGGCGCATGACAGATTACGAGCCTGGCAGCAGCAACTTGGACAGGAGGACGTTCAGCTTCTGCACCGTCGGGTGCGTGCTCGCAAACTGTTGTCTCTTGGAAACGGATTCCAAGAAAGACTGCTGACGGAATCCGTGAAGAGGAGTAGCAGGAGAAGGAGCATCTGAACGAGCGGAATATGCCAACAAGCGACAACAGTGGCCCATGACAGATTACGGGCCTGGCAGCAGCATGAGGAGTCGGTACGGGGGCCCATGGCAGATTACGGGCCTGGCAGCAGCTATGGGAGGCCCGTAATCTGCCAGCACCCTATGACAAAAAATGGAACCCACCAGCAGTGTGAGGAGACCTGAAAGTGGCACATGGCAGAGTGTGGCGATGGAGACAGCAGCAATGGGAGGCCGTACAGGGACCCATGAGAGACTCTGGACCTGGCAGCAGCATGAGGAGGCGGTATAGGGGCCCATGGCAGATTAGGGGCCTGGCAGCAGCTATGGGAGGCCCGTAATCTGCCAGCACCCTATGACAAAAAATGGAACACACCAGCAGTGTGAGGAGACCTGAAAGTGGCACATGGCAGAGTGTGGCGATGGAGGCAGCAGCAATGGGAGGCCGTACAGGGACCCATGAGAGACTCTGGACTTGGCAGCAGCATGAGGAGGCGGTATAGGGGCCCATGGCAGATTAGGGGCCTGGCAGCAGCTATGGGAGGCCCGTAATCTGCCAGCACCCTATGACAAAAAATGGAACACACCAGCAGTGTGAGGAGACCTGAAAGTGGCACATGTTTGGGGCATGATTCATGGCGGATTTAGTCAGTTGTGTCAGGAACTGGTGGTTTGAAATCCAGACTAATCCACGCCTGATTCATTTTCACAAACGTGAGTCTCTCCACACTTTGGGTGGACAGTCGTGTCCTCCGCGGAGTTGCAATACCTCCTGCCGCACTAAACACGCGCTCCGATGCCACGCTACTGGCCGGGCATGACAGCCTTTCAAGGGCAAATTCAGCTAGTTGGGGCCAAAGGTCAAGTTTCGTTGCCCAGTAGTCAAGGGGATTGTCTACCTCGGTTGGCAGGGTGCTGTCCAAGTAGGCCTAAGCCTGTTGTTTGAGGTCCTGCTCCAGGTCCACCTGATGCTGCTGCTGCTGCTGCGGCTGGTTAGTAGTTTCCTCACTGCGCTGGTGAAGAAAGCTACTCATCATCGACTGCAGACTGAGGCAGCCGCTGCTGGTGGAGCTGCCACTGCTCCTACCACCCCACCCCTCCCCTGCTGCCATGGCAGCGGAACACGAGCGCACAGGGCCCACAGTGTCTGAGGATGGACGTTGGCGCAGACAGGCAGAGACCAGCTGACTACATAGGTGTTTTTTATAGTACGTTATTTTGGCCTCCCTCTCAGCAGGTGTGAAAAAGGCCACCATTTTTGAACGGTAGCGAGGGTCCAACAAGGTGGACAGCCAAAAGTCATCCCTCTGTCTGATGGTTATTATTCGGCTGTCGCTACGCAAGCAACCGAGCATGCTATGGGCCATTTGTGCCAAGGAATGCGAGGGACTCCCTGCCTCCATCTCCACAGCATACTGCCACGGTGCGTCTAGGTCCTCTGTCTCCTCTTCCTCCTCCTCTACCAGATGCTCCTGCTCCTCCACTCCTGTCCGCTGAGTGGAAAAACCACCCATTTCACTCAATAATTCCTGAGCACCAATGTCCTCCTCTACCTCCTCCTCTTCTTCCAGTCCTGCCCCCACAGGGGCCATGTGGCGTTGAGATCTGTGCGCCACGTCTACCGCACCCTGACCAGCCATTGTTAACAGCATTTGTTCCAGGACGTGCAACAGAGGAATGACGTCGTTCATCCCATAGTCCTGCCGACTCACGAATAGCGTGGCCTCCTCAAAGGGCCTGAGCAAGCGCAGGTGTCACGCATGAGCTGCCAATGGCTGACATCTAAGTTACACAGGGAGTACCTTTATCTGCTTTTAACATCAGGAAATCTGTGATGGCCTTTTGCTGTTCGTAAAGGCGGTCTAACATATGTAGGGTTGAATTCCACCTTGTTGCAACGTCACAGCATGAGGAGTCGGTATAGGGGCCCATGGCAGATTAGGGGCCTGGCAGCAGTTATGGGAGGCCCATAATCTGCCAGCACCCTATGACAAAAAATGGAACACACCAGCAGTGTGAGGAGACCTGAAAGTGGCACATGGCAGAGTGTGGCGATGGAGACAGCAGCAATGGGAGGCCGTACAGGGACCCATGAGAGACTCTGGACCTGGCAGCAGCATGAGGAGGCGGTATATAGGGGCCTACGGCAGATTAGGGGCCTGGCAGCAGCTATAGGAGGCCCGTAATCTGCCAGCACCCTATGTCAAAAAATTTAACACACCAGCAGTGTGAAGAGACCTGAAAGTGGCACATGGCAGCAGAGTGTGGCGATGGAGACAGCAGCAATGGGAGGCCGTACAGGGACCATGACAGACTCTGGACTTGGCAGCAGCATGAGGAGGCGGTATATAGGGGCCCATGGCAGATTAGGGGCCTGGCAGCAGCTATGTGAGGCCCGTAATCTGCCTGCACCCTATGTCAAAAAATTTAACACACCAGCAGTGTGAAGAGACCTGAAAGTGGCACATGGCAGCAGAGTGTGGCGATGGAGACAGCAGCAATGGGAGGCCGTACAGGGACCATGACAGACTCTGGACTTGGCAGCAGCATGAGGAGGCGGTATATAGGGGCCCATGGCAGATTAGGGGCCTGGCAGCAGCTATGTGAGGCCCGTTATCTTGCAGCACCCTATGTCAAAAAATTTAACACACCAGCAGTGTGAAGAGACCTGAAAGTGGCACATGGCAGCAGAGTGTGGCGATGGAGACAGCAGCAATGGGAGGCCGTACAGGGACCCATGACAGACTCTAGACTTGGCAGCAGCATGAGGAGGCGGTATATAGGGGCCCATGGCAGATTAGGGGCCTGGCAGCAGCTATGTGAGGCCCGTAATCTGCCTGCACCCTATGTCAAAAAATTTAACACACCAGCAGTGTGAAGAGACCTGAAAGTGGCACATGGCAGCAGAGTGTGGCGATGGAGACAGCAGCAATGGGAGGCCGTACAGGGACCATGACAGACTCTGGACTTGGCAGCAGCATGAGGAGGCGGTATATAGGGGCCCATGGCAGATTAGGGGCCTGGCAGCAGCTATGTGAGGCCCGTTATCTTGCAGCACCCTATGTCAAAAAATTTAACACACCAGCAGTGTGAAGAGACCTGAAAGTGGCACATGGCAGCAGAGTGTGGCGATGGAGACAGCAGCAATGGGAGGCCGTACAGGGACCCATGAGAGACTCTGGACCTGGCAGCAGCATGAGGAGGCGGTATATAGGGGCCCATGGCAGATTAGGGGCCTGGCAGCAGCTATGTGAGGCCCGTAATCTGCCTGCACCCTATGTCAAAAAATTTAACACACCAGCAGTGTGAAGAGACCTGAAAGTGGCACATGGCAGCAGAGTGTGGCGATGGAGACAGCAGCAATGGGAGGCCGTACAGGGACCATGACAGACTCTGGACTTGGCAGCAGCATGAGGAGGCGGTATATAGGGGCCCATGGCAGATTAGGGGCCTGGCAGCAGCTATGTGAGGCCCGTTATCTTGCAGCACCCTATGTCAAAAAATTTAACACACCAGCAGTGTGAAGAGACCTGAAAGTGGCACATGGCAGCAGAGTGTGGCGATGGAGACAGCAGCAATGGGAGGCCGTACAGGGACCCATGACAGACTCTAGACTTGGCAGCAGCATGAGGAGGCGGTATATAGGGGCCCATGGCAGATTAGGGGCCTGGCAGCAGCTATGTGAGGCCCGTAATCTGCCTGCACCCTATGTCAAAAAATTTAACACACCAGCAGTGTGAAGAGACCTGAAAGTGGCACATGGCAGCAGAGTGTGGCGATGGAGACAGCAGCAATGGGAGGCCGTACAGGGACCATGACAGACTCTGGACTTGGCAGCAGCATGAGGAGGCGGTATATAGGGGCCCATGGCAGATTAGGGGCCTGGCAGCAGCTATGTGAGGCCCGTTATCTTGCAGCACCCTATGTCAAAAAATTTAACACACCAGCAGTGTGAAGAGACCTGAAAGTGGCACATGGCAGCAGAGTGTGGCGATGGAGACAGCAGCAATGGGAGGCCGTACAGGGACCCATGAGAGACTCTGGACCTGGCAGCAGCAGGAGGAGGCGGTATATAGGGGCCCATGGCAGATTAGGGGCCTGGCAGCAGCTATGTGAGGCCCGTAATCTGCCTGCACCCTATGTCAAAAAATTTAACACACCAGCAGTGTGAAGAGACCTGAAAGTGGCACATGGCAGCAGAGTGTGGCGATGGAGACAGCAGCAATGGGAGGCCGTACAGGGACCATGACAGACTCTGGACTTGGCAGCAGCATGAGGAGGCGGTATATAGGGGCCCATGGCAGATTAGGGGCCTGGCAGCAGCTATGTGAGGCCCGTTATCTTGCAGCACCCTATGTCAAAAAATTTAACACACCAGCAGTGTGAAGAGACCTGAAAGTGGCACATGGCAGCAGAGTGTGGCGATGGAGACAGCAGCAATGGGAGGCCGTACAGGGACCCATGAGAGACTCTGGACCTGGCAGCAGCAGGAGGAGGCGGTATATAGGGGCCCATGGCAGATTAGGGGCCTGGCAGCAGCTATGTGAGGCCCGTAATCTGCCTGCACCCTATGTCAAAAAATTTAACACACCAGCAGTGTGAAGAGACCTGAAAGTGGCACATGGCAGCAGAGTGTGGCGATGGAGACAGCAGCAATGGGAGGCCGTACAGGGACCATGACAGACTCTGGACTTGGCAGCAGCATGAGGAGGCGGTATATAGGGGCCCATGGCAGATTAGGGGCCTGGCAGCAGCTATGTGAGGCCCGTTATCTTGCAGCACCCTATGTCAAAAAATTTAACACACCAGCAGTGTGAAGAGACCTGAAAGTGGCACATGGCAGCAGAGTGTGGCGATGGAGACAGCAGCAATGGGAGGCCGTACAGGGACCCATGAGAGACTCTGGACCTGGCAGCAGCAGGAGGAGGTGGTATATAGGGGCCCATGGCAGATTAGGGGCCTGGCAGCAGCTATGTGAGGCCCGTAATCTGCCTGCACCCTATGTCAAAAAATTTAACACACCAGCAGTGTGAAGAGACCTGAAAGTGGCACATGGCAGCAGAGTGTGGCGATGGAGACAGCAGCAATGGGAGGCCGTACAGGGACCATGACAGACTCTGGACTTGGCAGCAGCATGAGGAGGCGGTATATAGGGGCCCATGGCAGATTAGGGGCCTGGCAGCAGCTATGTGAGGCCCGTAATCTGCCTGCACCCTATGTCAAAAAATTTAACACACCAGCAGTGTGAAGAGACCTGAAAGTGGCACATGGCAGCAGAGTGTGGCGATGGAGACAGCAGCAATGGGAGGCCGTACAGGGACCCATGAGAGACTCTAGACTTGGCAGCAGCATGAGGAGGCGGTATATAGGGGCCCATGGCAGATTAGGGGCCTGGCAGCAGCTATGTGAGGCCCGTAATCTGCCTGCACCCTATGTCAAAAAATTTAACACACCAGCAGTGTGAAGAGACCTGAAAGTGGCACATGGCAGCAGAGTGTGGCGATGGAGACAGCAGCAATGGGAGGCCGTACAGGGACCATGACAGACTCTGGACTTGGCAGCAGCATGAGGAGGCGGTATATAGGGGCCCATGGCAGATTAGGGGCCTGGCAGCAGCTATGTGAGGCCCGTTATCTTGCAGCACCCTATGTCAAAAAATTTAACACACCAGCAGTGTGAAGAGACCTGAAAGTGGCACATGGCAGCAGAGTGTGGCGATGGAGACAGCAGCAATGGGAGGCCGTACAGGGACCCATGAGAGACTCTGGACCTGGCAGCAGCAGGAGGAGGTGGTATATAGGGGCCCATGGCAGATTAGGGGCCTGGCAGCAGCTATGTGAGGCCCGTAATCTGCCTGCACCCTATGTCAAAAAATTTAACACACCAGCAGTGTGAAGAGACCTGAAAGTGGCACATGGCAGCAGAGTGTGGCGATGGAGACAGCAGCAATGGGAGGCCGTACAGGGACCCATGAGAGACTCTGGACCTGGCAGCAGCAGGAGGAGGCGGTATATAGGGGCCTATGGCAGATTAGGGGCCTGGCAGCAGCTATAGGAGGCCCGTAATCTGCCAGCACCCTATGTCAAAAAATTCAACACACCAGCAGTGTGAGGAGACCTGAAAGTGGCACATGTTTGAGGCATGATTCATGGCGGATTTAGTCAGTTGTGTCAGGAACTGGTGGTTTGAAATCCAGACTAATCCACGCCTGATTCATTTTCACAAACGTGAGTCTCTCCACACTTTGGGTGGACAGTCGTGTCCTCCGCGGAGTTACAATACCTCCTGCCGCACTAAACACGCGCTCCGATGCCACGCTACTGGCCGGGCATGACAGCCTTTCAAGGGCAAATTCAGCTAGTTGGGGCCAAAGGTCAAGTTTCGTTGCCCAGTAGTCAAGGGGATTGTCTACCTCGGTTGGCAGGGTGCTGTCCAAGTAGGCCCAAGCCTGTTGTTTGAGCTCCTGCTCCAGGTCCACCTGATGCTGCTGCTGCTGCTGCGGCTGGTTAGTAGTTTCCTCACTGCGCTGGTGAAGAAAGCTACTCATCATCGACTGCAGACTGAGGCAGCCGCTGCTGGTGGAGCTGCCACTGCTCCTACCACCCCACCCCTCCCCTGCTGCCATGCCAGCGGAACGCGAGCGCACAGGGCCCACAGTGTCTGAGGATGGACGATGGCGCACAAAGGCAGAGACCAACTGACTACATAGGTGGTTTTTATAGTACGTAATTTTGGCCTCCCTCTCAGCAGGTGTGAAAAAGGCCACCATTTTGGACCGGTAGCGAGGGTCCAACAAGGTGGACAGCCAAAAGTCATCCCTCTGTCTGATGGTTATTATTCGGCTGTCGCTACGCAAGCAACCGAGCATGCTATGGGCCATTTGTGCCAAGGAATGCGAGGGACTCCCTGCCTCCATCTCCACAGCATACTGCCACGGTGCGTCTGGGTCCTCTGTCTCCTCCTCCTCCTCCTCTACCAGATGCTCCTGCTCCTCCACTCCTGTCCGCTGAGTGGAAAAACCACCCATTTCACTCAATAATTCCTGAGCACAAATGTCCTCCTCTACCTCCTCCTCTTCTTCCTGTCCTGCCCCCACAGGGGTCATGTGGCGTTGAGATCTGTGCGCCACGTCTACCGCACCCTGACCAGCCATTGTTAACAGCATTTGTTCCAGGACGTGCAACAGAGGAATGACGTCGTTCATCCCATAGTCCTGCCGACTCACGAATAGCGTGGCCTCCTCAAAGGGCCTGAGCAAGCGGCAGGTGTCACGCATGAGCTGCCAATGGCTGACATCTAAGTTACACAGGGGAGTACCTTTATCCGCTTGTAACATCAGGAAATCGGTGATGGCCTTTCGCTGCTCGTAAAGGCGGTCTAACATGTGTAGGGTTGAATTCCACCTTGTTGCAACGTCGCAGATCAGGCGATGCTGTGGAATTCCGTTCTGCCGCTGCAGCTCAATGAGGGTGTTCTTTGCGGTGTAGGAATGGCTGAAATGCATGCACAGTTTACGTGACATTTTAAGGATGTCTTGCAGTGGGATGGTGGATTTTAGGAACCGCTTGACAACCAGATTGAACACGTGAGCCATGCATGGCGCATGGCACAACCTTCCTTGACGCAGAGCAGACACCATGTTCTTTCCGTTGTCAGTCAACATGGTTCCGATTTTTAGTTTGCGCGGAGACAGCCATCTGTCGATTTCTCTGTTCATTACACTCAGCAGTTCCTCCCCTGTGTGACTACGTTCGCCAAGGCATACCAGGTGCAGCACAGCGTGACACCGTTGCGCCCTGCACATGTGATATGCCGGTCGGGTAATGGGACTTGGCACGGGGGTGGCGGCTGAGGACACGGCGGAAAAAGAGGTGGTAGAGGCGGACATGCTTGCTGGACCAAGGACGTGCAAACGTGGAGGCAAAAGCGTCGTGACCTGTCCAAGTTGCTGGTGCGGCTGTGCCGGCACCACGTTCACCCAGTGGGCCGTAAATGACATGTACTGTCCCTGACCGTAGTTACAGCTCCACACGTCGGCGCTGCCGTGCACTTTGGCAGAGACCGACATGCTCAAAGACTGGCCCACCATCTCTTCTACATGTGAATGCAGGGCTGGCACTGCCTTTTGGGCAAAGAAATGACGGCTTGGCACTCTCCACCGCGGCGCGGCACAAGCCATCATTTCTCGGAAAGGTGCTGAGTCCACCAGTTGGAAAGGGAGGGACTGCAGCACCAGCAACTTGGACAGGAGGACGTTCAGCTTTTGCACCGTCGGGTGCGTGCTCGCAAACTGTTGTCTCTTGGATACGGATTCCAAGAAAGACTGTTGACGGAATCCGAGAAGAGGAGTAGCAGGAGAAGGAGCATCTGAACGAGCGGAAGATGCCAATGAGCGACAACTCCCCTCAGCAGAGGTGTTGGAGCCTTGACTGGCTGATAGAGGGCGATTGACGACGTCGGGTGACGGAGCAAGTAACGGAGCGGGTGATGGAGCGGGGGCTGGGGCAGGCAGAACCGCCGTATGTTTATCACGGTTTTCCCAGGCCACCGAATGGTGACGCTGCATATGCTGACGCAACGCTGTAGTCCCAACATGGGCCCCCTGGCCACGCTTGCATTTCTGGCCACATAGTCGACATACGGCTACGTTTACTTCCTCGGGCGGCTTGAGGAAAAATTGCCACACCACCGAGTAGGAAACTTTGCCCCCGCTACTCTTCACTGGCTGACTGCTACTTCCTCCGTGCGCACCGGCACCACTACTGGCCGTGGTGGTAGGCTGCAGTGGAGCTGGTGCTCTACTCCGTGGACGTTTGGCTCCACTGACACTGATGCGACCCTGCTGCTGTCTCCTGGGCAACCCACCGACTGTTTTGCTCGCTGCCAAGCTGCCACCCTCTTCTCCTGATGATGCGGAAGAAATTGCCTGATGACGACGAGGCTGCCAAGTGCGATCAACCTCCTCATCATCAAGTAGGGTCTCCGCCTCACTACTAGCCCCCTCGGCTGCGTCTGGGTCAGGAGACAGACCTGTCTCTAGACCGGCTACCGAGCCACTCTCCTCGCCAGTACTTGTTCGCTTGGCTGCTGAAAAGGCCGATGTCTCCCCCCGTTCCTGACCGCCCTCTGTTAGCTCTTCCTCACTGTACAGTGGGGCTGAGCCCACAGCATGCGATACTTCGCTTGGTGAGGGAACAGCAAAGGACAGGGGCAGGTAGAGGACACGTGATTTCAGTGGGCTTGGTCCCGGGCCATGCCAACTAACGGTTGTGTCTGACGTACCCACCGACCGTTGGCTGTAGGTGTCAGAGGTGACCTGGGAAGAGGAAGACGACCGAGCCAACCAATCAATGACGGCAGGGTTGTCGGTGGAGACACGACCGCTGGATGACACCGGGAGCACTGGCCTCTGGCTGCGAATACTGCTGCCTCGACCCCTTCCTCTGCTGCCACGTCTGCTCGCTCCTAAAACATTGCCTCCTCTGCCACTCCTCTGCATGTTGTCTGACATACTATTTAATTCAACGATTAGGTGTCCCTGAGTAACAATTCTCTGGCACTCAGTAACAATTCTGTCTGTCCCTGAGTATGAATTCTGTGGCCCTGAGTAACAATTGTGTGTCTGTGCAAGTAACAATTCTGTGTCTGTGCAAGTAACAATTTTGTGTCTGTGAGAGTAACAATTCTCTGGCACTCAGTAAAAATTCTGTCTGTCCCTGAGTAACAATTCTCTGGCACTCAGTAACAATTCTGTCTGTCCCTGAGTAACAATTCTGTCTGTCCCTGAGTATGAATTCTGTGGCCCTGAGTAAGAATTCTCTGGCACTCAGTAACAATTCTGTCTGTCCCTGAGTATGAATTCTGTGGCCCTGAGTAACAATTGTGTGTCTGTGCAAGTAACAATTCTGTGTCTGTGCAAGTAACAATTTTGTGTCTGTGAGAGTAACAATTCTCTGGCACTCAGTAACAATTCTGTCTGTCCCTGAGTAACAATTCTCTGGCACTCAGTAACAATTCTGTCTGTCCCTGAGTATGAATTCTGTGGCCCTGAGTAACAATTCTGTCTCTGTGCGAGTAACAATTCTGTGTCTGTGCAAGTAACAATTTTGTGTCTGTGAGAGTAACAATTCTCTGGCACTCAGTAACAATTCTGTCTGTCCCTGAGTAACAATTCTCTGGCACTCAGTAACAATTCTGTCTGTCCCTGAGTAACAATTCTCTGGCACTCAGTAACAATTCTGTCTGTCCCTGAGTAACAATTCTCTGGCACTCAGTAACAATTGTGTGTCTGTGCAAGTAACAATTCTGTGTCTGTGCAAGTAACAATTTTGTGTCTGTGAGAGTAACAATTCTCTGGCACTCAGTAACAATTCTGTCTGTCCCTGAGTAACAATTCTCTGGCACTCAGTAACAATTCTGTCTGTCCCTGAGTATGAATTCTGTGGCCCTGAGTAACAATTCTGTCTCTGTGCGAGTAACAATTCTGTGTCTGTGCAAGTAACAATTTTGTGTCTGTGAGAGTAACAATTCTCTGGCACTCAGTAACAATTCTGTCTGTCCCTGAGTAACAATTCTATGGCACTCAGTAACAATTCTGTCTTCCCTGAGTAACAATTCTCTGGCACTCAGTAACAATTCTGTCTGTCCCTGAGTATGAATTCTGTGGCCCTGAGTAACAATTCTGTCTCTGTGCGAGTAACAATTCTGTGTCTGTGCAAGTAACAATTTTGTGTCTGTGAGAGTAACAATTCTCTGGCACTCAGTAACAATTCTGTCTGTCCCTGAGTAACAATTCTCTGGCACTCAGTAACAATTCTGTCTGTCCCTGAGTATGAATTCTGTGGCCCTGAGTAACAATTGTGTGTCTGTGCAAGTAACAATTCTGTGTCTGTGCAAGTAACAATTTTGTGTCTGTGAGAGTAACAATTCTCTGGCACTCAGTAACAATTCTGTCTGTCCCTGAGTAACAATTCTCTGGCACTCAGTAACAATTCTGTCTGTCCCTGAGTATGAATTCTGTGGCCCTGAGTAACAATTCTGTCTCTGTGCGAGTAACAATTCTGTGTCTGTGCAAGTAACAATTTTGTGTCTGTGAGAGTAACAATTCTCTGGCACTCAGTAACAATTCTGTCTGTCCCTGAGTAACAATTCTCTGGCACTCAGTAACAATTCTGTCTGTCCCTGAGTAACAATTCTCTGGCACTCAGTAACAATTCTGTCTGTCCCTGAGTAACAATTCTCTGGCACTCAGTAACAATTGTGTGTCTGTGCAAGTAACAATTCTGTGTCTGTGCAAGTAACAATTTTGTGTCTGTGAGAGTAACAATTCTCTGGCACTCAGTAACAATTCTGTCTGTCCCTGAGTAACAATTCTCTGGCACTCAGTAACAATTCTGTCTGTCCCTGAGTATGAATTCTGTGGCCCTGAGTAACAATTCTGTCTCTGTGCGAGTAACAATTCTGTGTCTGTGCAAGTAACAATTTTGTGTCTGTGAGAGT
Source organism: Staurois parvus (assembly GCF_062004578.1). Classification (NCBI taxonomy): domain Eukaryota; kingdom Metazoa; phylum Chordata; class Amphibia; order Anura; family Ranidae; genus Staurois; species Staurois parvus. The sequence goes on along the minus strand of NW_028318672.1, from coordinate 1,514,108 downwards.
AACAATTCTCTGGCACTCAGTAACAATTCTGTCTGTCCCTGAGTAACAATTCTATGGCACTCAGTAACAATTCTGTCTTCCCTGAGTAACAATTCTCTGGCACTCAGTAACAATTCTGTCTGTCCCTGAGTATGAATTCTGTGGCCCTGAGTAACAATTCTGTCTCTGTGCGAGTAACAATTCTGTGTCTGTGCAAGTAACAATTTTGTGTCTGTGAGAGTAACAATTCTCTGGCACTCAGTAACAATTCTGTCTGTCCCTGAGTAACAATTCTCTGGCACTCAGTAACAATTCTGTCTGTCCCTGAGTATGAATTCTGTGGCCCTGAGTAACAATTGTGTGTCTGTGCAAGTAACAATTCTGTGTCTGTGCAAGTAACAATTTTGTGTCTGTGAGAGTAACAATTCTCTGGCACTCAGTAACAATTCTGTCTGTCCCTGAGTAACAATTCTCTGGCACTCAGTAACAATTCTGTCTGTCCCTGAGTAACAATTCTGTCTGTCCCTGAGTATGAATTCTGTGGCCCTGAGTAAGAATTCTCTGGCACTCAGTAACAATTCTGTCTGTCCCTGAGTATGAATTCTGTGGCCCTGAGTAACAATTGTGTGTCTGTGCAAGTAACAATTCTGTGTCTGTGCAAGTAACAATTTTGTGTCTGTGAGAGTAACAATTCTCTGGCACTCAGTAACAATTCTGTCTGTCCCTGAGTAACAATTCTCTGGCACTCAGTAACAATTCTGTCTGTCCCTGAGTATGAATTCTGTGGCCCTGAGTAACAATTCTGTCTCTGTGCGAGTAACAATTCTGTGTCTGTGCAAGTAACAATTTTGTGTCTGTGAGAGTAACAATTCTCTGGCACTCAGTAACAATTCTGTCTGTCCCTGAGTAACAATTCTCTGGCACTCAGTAACAATTCTGTCTGTCCCTGAGTAACAATTCTCTGGCACTCAGTAACAATTCTGTCTGTCCCTGAGTAACAATTCTGTCTGTCCCTGAGTATGAATTCTGTGGCCCTGAGTAAGAATTCTCTGGCACTCAGTAACAATTCTGTCTGTCCCTGAGTATGAATTCTGTGGCCCTGAGTAACAATTGTGTGTCTGTGCAAGTAACAATTCTGTGTCTGTGCAAGTAACAATTTTGTGTCTGTGAGAGTAACAATTCTCTGGCACTCAGTAACAATTCTGTCTGTCCCTGAGTAACAATTCTCTGGCACTCAGTAACAATTCTGTCTGTCCCTGAGTAACAATTCTCTGGCACTCAGTAACAATTCTGTCTGTCCCTGAGTAACAATTCTCTGGCACTCAGTAACAATTCTGTCTGTCCCTGAGTAACAATTCTGTCTGTCCCTGAGAATGAATTCTGTGGCCCTGAGTAAGAATTCTCTGGCACTCAGTAACAATTCTGTCTGTCCCTGAGTAACAATTCTCTGGCACTCAGTAACAATTCTGTCTGTCCCTGAGTAAAAATTCTGTGGCCCTAATAACGTTTCTGTGGCCCTAAGTAACAATTCTCTGGCACTGAGTAACAATTCTGTCTGTCCCTGAGTATGAATTCTGTGGCCCTAACTAGCGTTTCTTTGTCCCTAAATAACGATTCTGTGGCCCTCATTAACAAGTCTGTGTCCCTGAGTAATGGTTCTCTGTCCCTAAGTAACTTCTCTCTGTCCCCAATTCTCGTTTCTGTGGCCCTAACTCTGTCCCTGTCCCTAGTACAGAGCGGTCTGCCTCTGTTCAATGACTGCAGGCAAATGAAGATTTCCAAAATGGCCGCTATATATACCTCGACCATTACACAGTGCTGGCTGGCTGGCTGCTGATTGGCTGATGCGATCACATGTCGTTGAGGAATGCATTATGGGGCAGCGCGCCTTGTCTGCGCGCCTTCCCCGACATCCCCGCTCCGTCGCCGCACATGTCAGCCGCCATTTTCGGAAAAATTTCGATTCGCGCGTCCGAATTAGGCTGTTTTTCGGATTCGGCACGAATCGAAATTTTTCCGAAATTCGACTCGAATTCCACTTCGGATACTTCGATTCGCTCATCTCTACTGATAACATTTAAACTGGTGTCATCTGGATTATAATATTTTATAGATTTTACAGCAAGGTCTGTAAGATTTCCCTCTGAATGGGTTAAAAATAAAAAACGTTTTTTGACTTTCAGAAAGACAGGAGAAAACCTCTACATCTACCCTCTTCCCTGCACAACCCTTTTGGCCCATTCCTTACTCAAAGTCCTGAACCCAATAGAGCTAGGAGTGAAATAATCTGTGTTTTATCAGGAATGTTCTGTGGAGGAATGGAGGCTCTACCTCCTCCCACCCATGCAGAACATTTGGAAGCTGCAGAAGCTACGGAGCTGAAGAGATAAGAAAGAATGGGAGGGTCTGGATGCATACCAGTAGTCTGGGTATCATAGAACTCTATTACTATTCATATTTTGCAAATTTCACGGTATGATACTGTAATTAAAATGTTCTGCATCTAGTATTTTTTTACAGTTATACTTTATGTAAAATTCATGATGCCCAATAATAACCCCAACTGACACTGTATAGTAAGAGCTATTATTTTTATTACTTTTAATAATCAGGCACATTATAAAATGCACATAACACCACAATAGCAGTGGTAATAAACCGTCTTGGTCCAGGTGGCCTTAAGTGTGGCCCTTGACATCACCAGAGGGCTGCACATACTGTAACATAGAGGGAATGCAATGCTCCAGAAAGCTCCTAGAAAAAATGCAATAGGAGATGGTAAAAGACTATATGCATGCCACAAGTGATGGTCGAAGCTTGCAAAAATGCTACAGAAATTTCTGGGAACTGGGTCACAGATTGGAGTCACAATATACAGTATAAGACTGATAGAGATCACTGCTATTTCAGCACTTTAAAAATGAATGCTTCCATATTTGTGCTCCCTACAGCCCCCCTAAAAATTCTTTGTGCTGTATTTGATATTTCTCTCAGCAAGGTCCATTATGAAAGATCAGAGGGAAAAATATAAAAAGGGTTGCACAGAAAGTCACTTAAAGCCATTCTTCACACTGTAAACACACACTCTTACCTGTCTTAGGATCCAGCACTGTCCTCACCTGGGTCGGTTCTTTGATGGTCTTCAGGTCCTCGACTTCAGCATGCTAAGGCTGTGACATGCACAATCCGTGCTGAGCCCTGTGAATGGTCTCATAGCCTCTTGGGGCTGAACTTCCGCTGAGATTCCACCCCCCCCCCCAAATTATACTTTCATTTGCCTGAACAAGCACCTAGGTAAGGCAAGGTGCCTCCTGTTCCTGTTACAGTTCAAAGTTGATAGGCTTTTTGCTACATTGCTAATAAACATAGCCAATTAATTTCACTAACAGCATAAAACCTGCTACAGTTGCAAACCCTTCCCCACTCTATCCAAAACTAAAAAGAATAAAGATTTTGGCTTTAGATACACTTTAAGGAAATAAAAACCTACAATACATAATAAAATCTATGTATGTATTATACATACCTGTAGGCAGGTGCAGTCTGTTTTCTCCACTGTATGTGGCGCTCAACCAGAGCAGCACTGCAGGCGGAGAGGAAGTTAAGAGAAACCTACTTTCTCTATAGTTTCTTGGTCCCCTGAGTCAGTGTTCTGGTTGGCTATATTGTATTCAGGTAACCCCTGGCAGCCATCTTGGTTCATTAGAGACTTTTTAAGTGCCTGCCACCAGGTTTTGCCATGCATTTGCGAATTGGATATTGTGAGGAAAGAGCACCTGTCTGCCAGGGAAAGTGATTAATGGCAGGGAAAGGTTCTGGATGAGTAGGGACAGGCTAGTGACAAGCCATCCTTTTTGGACGCCTCCCCACTGGGACTGGACTGACCAGGTCCTCTGAGACAGACACTGTCGGTGCATCTGAACATGCTGTATTTCCAAGCTGCACAGAACTGTGAGTGTTTCCTGGTGTGGTGCTGGCCTGCTGGGCTGTTTGTAAAGTTGGGCCTTTCCTTCAATACAAGCTTGTGTTTTCTGAAACTGGACTCTGTGTAATTACTGTTGCCACACCACGCTGCACCTACCCACATATCATTACTGCCAGTCACTAGAATCGTCACTCTTTTGCAGCTACAGACACAATTATAACCTTCAGCATCTGACATTTCTGGGTGTGTTGGATGCCTGGGGCTTTGTATAATTCAATGTGACTTACCCCTGGATGCTACATTACTAGTCTCTGAAGCTCTCCCTGAAGCTCTGAACGGACCCACTATAGTGTGATGTCGCATGCTGAAGATCCTAGTGGCTCCTTTCTTTCTATAAGAATGGAGATCCCATTAAACAGGAGCACTAATGGAAAGTGTAGTTATGTGTTTTTAAATGCTATATTGGTTTTAATCTGTTTAACTAAACAGTGTATTCTTTTAAACTTGCAGAATCAGCTGTTTCCACACACAGAAAGAAAAATCACATCTCTGTATGCATGAAAATTAGAGTCAATTGTTGCAGAATTTATTCGGCCATTTTATTCTTATACAAGCTATTTGGCAGAGTTCTTCTTTTTAGTAAATGTTTAACAATGATTAATCAGCAGGTCTCAGACAAGGCAGTGTGAAACAGTAAGTGATAATATAATTAATAAAGCCACTAAGGAATTTACCTTATGAGAAAACAATATCCAAGTACACTTTGTACACCCATAGAGAGAAGCACTTCATTTTATCTTCATACAAATAAATCTACGGAGAACATTTCATCAAGCAGGCTACGGGGGATACAATGTCATCATTAGAGAAAATGAGTTTTTATCTTCAACAACGAAAAAAGGTTCAGTAATAACGTTGAACAGATTGAATGAAATATCTAAAGAGGTCATCTTTAAGAGCAGTTTGTAATCTTTGTATAAAAATTACCTAAAATAATAGAGCCTACGGCATGTTCCGCAAATTATGTCTGTCTGAAAGACTAAATTGGACATTGCATTTCATTGATCTCTTAAAGATTCAGCTTTAAAGATGCAGTCAGATAGTTAAACATACAGTTGAGAGATGCTGTACACATGGCACCAGTCAAAAAAGTCGTTCTGATCTGACAATCTTGTGCTGCATTCCTGCCAGACACCCTCATGCACACTGCAGCTGTCTGTTTAACAGACGTTTTACGTTTTTTTTTCTGCTCCTTAATGCTCCTCTATGTTGGGCTATGTGTTCATGTACACATATGCTTTTATAGGCATTTAAAGGCAGGGGCGATTAGGGGCAGAAATCTTAATGCATCAAAACTGCATTTAGGAGAGGAACATTCAAGCAGAGAAAACGACTGACGTGTCTAAATACAAGTAAACATGTCTAAACGCACCTCAACACTAGGCACATTTAGCACTTTATGTTCATTCATATCAATGGCCAGAATAAATTACTATTTTGTCCAATTAAATAAGTGAATGCCCAAACACTTGATTTGCCTGAGTGCATCTAAACACGCCTAAACGCATTGAACACTGCTTGTCTCCTGTCAGGAAAAAAGCATTCAGAAGAGCATAGTGTGGATGAGGCATAAACCAACCTGAAGCCAATCTGACTCTAGCCCACTGACTAGGCAATATAGGAACATTTCTACACGGATTAGAACCTTAGTTCATTGTGCCTTCACACCTTTTTCATGCCCTGTGACTTGGAACTTTGAGAACTAATTTGAACAGATAACATAATGTATCTAAGTACTTATAGTGTAATAGCAGTTTTTAAAAGTTTTGATTTTCTTTCAATAAATGCATACTTTTTTTTTTACATTTGCCATTTAACAAAGCGTATCGGCAGATGCTGCAATGCCTCAATAGACATACAGTACAATGCTTTCCAATCTTTTTCTGCAGGATCAACTAATAATGTTTTTTTAGGTATCCATAAATTTAGCACAGGGAGTATTATAAACTTTATTATGAAGTATGCACTTCCAAAGTTGAACACCCTGCAATGGGGAGATTGCTTGGCATAGATTGATTTGTGCATTTCAGGTGGCGTTTGGGGGGGAAGGGGCTGTCTCAAGGTCTCATCATTCAGATTCTTACTTAAATTACCACTTTGAAATAAAATAGTCACCATTCCAATGTTCATGCATTCGTTACACAAAGTACCTAAACTTTAGAACAAGACTTTACTGCCCTATGTAGCTGCAGCCGCTGTGGAACTATTAATCCTCAAGGTTCAAAAGAATAGCAGTGAAGTAGTTCAAGCCCAGTCTCAGGACTCTGTTTTCCTCCTCCCATAGCACATGATCTTTGTTTACATTACAGATTGAAATTGTTCCACAGTGTCTGAAGCTACAGAGGTCAGTAAGGGCTCATTATGAAGAGTAGTTACTGCTTGCTAGGAAAAAGCAAATGCATGAATAGAATGCATGAAGGTAAAAAAACAACCTTCAGCCTTTGCAACCACTTTAAAAGCTCCCATACTAGCCCTTATGAAAGTATCATTACAGTCCACCACAACACAGTCTGGAACTGCTAAATGCTTGTCCTCTTCAGCTGCACTCACTTGACTTTGTCTACGTGTGTTTCCTGGAGATAGGTTTGCTCTATACTGGCAGGAGGTATAACAGTAACTGGGACAGAAAATGGATATATACAGTACAAGGGCCTTTAGGAAATTTACAAAAACAGAAATTCTGACAGGCCTTATTAAATGGCTTATGTTAAAGCCCATCTCTAGGCAAATGTAGACCCCCCCCCCATCCATCTATCCAACAGTGGTGTTGATTTACTAAAGGCAAATAGAATGGTAACATTGAAAGAGAAGAAGAACTTTAAAAGGGAATTTTCCCCACCTTAGTCAATGAGGTGAAGCTCTGCTGACTTCCACCATCCAACCAAGCTGCTTTTTTTTTTTAATTTTCCTTGCACATGATTGGGTATTCTTTGCAAAAGAGAAAAATAAACACATTCAATAAACTCAGGGAAAAATTATCTGCAAAGTGCAACTTCCCTTGCAAAACAAGCTTCATATTTGCCTTAAGTAAATCAACCCCAGTGTATCTGCTCTCTCCATGCCTCAGAATTCTTTGAATGACCAAGGGTGCCTGGGAGAAGGAGGACATAGAATAAAGAGGTACTGTCTGTCAGCATATATGACCCATTATACTTAAAGGAGCTTGCTCAGCCTAACAAATTTAGCAAGAACAAAGGTGTTCTTTAGCAAAAAATGCACTCTTTTATCACTGGTTTATTTATGTTGTTCTGACATCTGGTAGATTTCCGCTAGTTATTAGAAAATATATTCACAGCCATGTAAGTTTCAGCTGCAATTCCGTATTACCAGAAAATATGTGTTACACATTGGTGATAATGGTAGCTTTCTGGCTTTGTGGGCTGGAGCTTGAAATATATCTAGCCACACAATGTATAATAAGGAGACATTTCCGAGTTTATTGAGTTTAAAGAAATGTGCACAATGTATCACCCCTCTATTATCCAGTTATCCCTGATATAAGTATCTGCAGAATCATTTGCTAAATATGCAATATTTTTTCCATGCTAGAAAAAGGATTATCATACTATAGATATTTCACAATGTATGTTAGATTAGAGATAGGCTTCACACAAGCATATTTTTATGCTGTAGATGGAAATATCCAAGAAAGGATTCAGTACAGTCCCATTGATAATTGTATGCATATCACGGTGATGTAATTGGATATCGATTGATTATGTTATTGTGTGACAAATTACCGGTGAAGCTGCCTGTAATCACTTGTGTTGATTGTAGACCTCATTGATGCAACACTTAGATGACAGCTCTAGAAACCTATCCTGAATTATAGCTTCAATCTTTAAAATTCTTGTTCCTGCACTGGTGGAATGAATAGTAACTCAATTGAATAGAACTAATTCGGCAATAGAATATTTTTTTTTTCATATTTGCACACATGTAAAAAAATACTCATTTTTTACCATAAAATTACTTAAACCCCTAGAGCATTATACATTTTCAAAAAGCAAGGGGCCTGTAAAATAAAAAGAAATGATAGCTGTAATTGTTTTATGTTGCGTGACATTTGCACAATTGTTTATTAAATGTAAATTTTCTGAAAAAATAATAAAATGAATTTTAGTGCAAAGGCACAAAATATAATACCCATTTTTTTGGTATAAAAGATGAAGTTGTATCGAGTAGATACCAAATATGTCAAGTCTTAAAATTGTGTGCACCCATGATATCACAAATAAACTACAGTACCCAATAAACTTCTATAGGTGACATTTTAAGGCCCCATGTACACGGGACGTTTCTGAACAATGGAAACTGACTGCTGGAAAAGGCGTTTACGTTTAGAAGCATTTTTTAAAGATAACCACAGGAGAACCTCCCAAATGCCCAGAATGCACTGAAAAGTGGTAAATTATTAACTATTTCAGACTGTTTCAGAGAAATACAGAGAGTAGAAGCAGAGACAGCAGTATGTGTTGAGATAATTAGGTGTGAGTTGCTCATTAACATTTCTTTTGTTTCCAAGGGTGGGAAAGGTGTCTGGTGGAGGGAGTCATTAAGGCCACCTGGCAGGGGGTCACCATGAGGAATTTGAGGTGTGAATGATCATTAACATATCTTTTGTTTCCAAGGGTGGGAGAGGTCTGAGGTGTGAATTGGTTATTACAATGTGTGAGAAACTTGGTGGGAACATCCTGTGTTAAGTGTTTTGTCCATCTGAGCACATTGAAAACTCTTTGCATGCATTTTTCATGATGAAAAAAGGCTCTGGACAGCATCGGGAACTGGAAGAATAAAAAAAAAAAATTTCAAAACACAAACGCCATATTTCAACGCATTTACAAGCATTTTGCATTTGAAATGCTGATAAAATCGACGAACTTGCGTTCAAAAAAACGACTGTAAACTCAACTGCCTGTAAATGAAGATGTGTACATGGACACATAGGAAAACATTAGGGTGAGTTCAGGGGCTGCTGAAAAAAACGCTGAACAGCTCCTAAACGTGAGTTTAACAGCTGCAGTGTACATGAGCCCTAAAGCCTTTACAGCTCATCAGTTTAGAGTTAGCCAGGAGTTCTTCTGCTAGAATTATTGCTACCACTCCGACTTTTGCGGTGATACCTCACAAGTGTGGTGCAACCATTGTTTATATACACGTGCGCACCATGGGTGTGCGTGGGATAATAGGGGTTATGACAAAATGTTTTTTTAATACAAGAACATGTATATAACATGCAAAAAATCCACTAAATGCACCTATAATCTCATGGGAAGATTGTTGTTAAAATGAATGGTCTAGATGCTGATCTTGTAGATGGCTTGCTTCTTTTCCGAGAATGCTGAGATCAAAATACAAGCTTTTTATCTCTGGTGTGCTACTACTGAACTGCCCACTTTTCTAAAGGGATACTTTGGTATTAAAATGTTTCTTAATAAAATTGGTATTAATCAAATAGAAAAATGGCAGGCAAACCATTTCACTCAGCATTTACTTTTAGCAAGTCAAACATCTATGGAAGCTGGATATGATCTTCAAGAAAGTCTGCTAAACATCTTACAGTGCATACAGTGGAAAAGGATTTTATTTTTTACATGGACTAGATTTCAAAATAAATTGGTTGCAGACAGCGCTGTGCCTCCTGTTTTATGAATAACAGTACATTTTAGCTTTATCTTAGTTATATCTCCGATTCTACATACAATGCTAGTTTTCTACTCGTAAAGTTTTCTGCAAGGTTATATGACGCCTTTGAGTTACCATGACCGACAGTCTCAGTATGCCTACAGCACATACTAATCTACAGTGTGAGTGCACAGGTTATGGATTCTTTGTAGTGTTTTCTCTATGTTGCCTCTAGCACTGCATTGTTCTCACCATTGCTGAATCATTAGTAAATAGCAAGGGAGGCACCTACCTTGTACAGACACAGTTCAAAGGCAGTGCTTATGGTGTGGTATCAGTTGTGTATAGAATAAAATACTCCTCCATTTCACTATAGTTTCAGATGGATTTGCAAAATGGAAAGGGTCATTGCACCCAGAATTTATATTTCAGTTCTTGATTGACACCTGATATTAACACCATCTATTTTTGAAGTCTACTTCGGATTTCTTGCGTTTATTGTGTTTCCAGGTCTCCACATTCCAAGGTAGTCCCACTCTCCCTTTTATACACACACACACCTTTAAATTTAGAGCTCGATTGCTACAGAGACATGCTATACATCTTCTGGTGATGTACTGCAGGCTTTATAGACCCTGCCTTCTCTCTACTGCACCACCACAATAAACCAAAGCCAACTTATGTAGTGCACCCCTTATAGAGCTTCGGGTGAATTTAGTCCTATTTATCCCCTTAGAGTACACACAGCTAGGCACGCAGTATATTCTTCACTCTTCCACTGGTTCAGAAAACAGTCCAGGGGTTCTTTTTAGGGTTTATTTATTGGGAATTATGAACTTGGATAGGAAGCATGGGATACCCCCAAAAACTGTAGAACTGGATAACTTGGGGACTCTTAAATTTCCTGCTGAACTTCACAGACTGCTGGCAGCACTTCACAATCTGCTGAATGTCCCACAGGTTCTCTATGCTGACAGTGACCTGTGCTCCTTCCAAAGTTTAAAAACTACTCATAGTCACTAACTCCTGAGCAAAAGGCTTGCTTACTCACTCAGCCCCAGGATCATCAGTTGCATCCTGCCAATATCCACCAGGCTCTTCCTAGTGAGGGAGATGTAGACTTACACCACCATAGGACAACTGGACCCTTTCCTGTCAGCTTTCTCCTGGCTCTCTCCCGTGAGTTTCTCCAGAGCCAACTTGATCCCTGGACTAATCATAGCCGGGTCCTCAATGTCTTCACCAAAGCTTCAACATATCCTCCAGACGTGAGCTTGCAAATAGGCCCCCAGCTAATCCTAGCTGGGATCCCAATGTCCTCACAAAAGCTACAATCTGTCCCCAAGACTTGAACTTGCAAATAGGCCCCCCAGTTAAGCCTAGTTGGAATCCTGAAGTTTTAGCAGAGGCTTCTCTAACATTCCTGTCCCAGGGGTCTCCTCCTGCAGGACTGGACCCAGGAGCACCCTGCTGCCCAGGCCTCAGACTATTTATGGGTTTTCTCTCCACATTCTGGGCACACCTCCCCATGGATTGGCTGGAATTCCATAAATATTCAGGCTGTCCACTCAGTTCTTGCTCCCAAAATGTTTTTAGAATCCTCTAAAAGACAGTAATAAGTAACAGAGCAGCAGCCTGTGAAACACTGAGCAGCCTAAACCAGTCGATTCCCCACTCTTCTGATTACACGGGAGTAAAGCTACATTTTCCTAGCAGCCTACTCTAAACTAGGAGGGTGCTACACTTATAAAGGTTAGGTCCTACCACATTTGATCAATGCAGCCAAAGACTGTATCCTAGAACTGTAAAAGCAACAACTCCAACCCACTTTCACTATGTGGCTTGCCAATGTGAATGACATTGGGCATATGGAAGGTATAATCTTCTCGGACAACAGTACACATAATAAATTTTGGTGGACGTGGTTCTGCTGGAATGTGCTAACCTCTATCCCTGAATATAAAGCACTGCTAAATACAGATTTTATGCAGCCCAAATAAAAACTTCCAGCAGTAAAATAAGGCACATATAGGGATGTGCAACAATTTCAGCAAAGTTTGAAACTTGTATTAAACGGAATGCTAAAGACATGCTGGTGGGAGAGCACGATAGGGAAATAACTCACAGTTCAATATAGTCAGAAGTGTAGGAGGAGAGGTGCCAACAGCATCTGTTTTAGAGGATGAAGTATGTCCTGGTCGCTCCGGTCCAAAGTGGGAAGCTCTTTCCAGGATAAGGAGTCCCTAATCTATCCTTCCTTATCAGGAACCTTTCTCTACCACTAGTTTCTTTCCAAATACTAGCCACCTGCCCAAAGCGCGCCAAGCCCAGGGGCCAGGGACTTATATAGACCCTACTGACCCAATATGGCTGCCATGGGTCAAATGGGCGCAGTGTATCCAACCAGAATGCTCCTCCATTGACCCAAGAAACCACAGAAAAATTATGTTTCTCCTAGACTTCCTCTCCAGGCTGAGGTGTCACTCAATTGAGCATCACCTGCAGTGAAGAAAATAAACCTGCCCACAAGCAGAATCACTCGGCAGCTTAGGTAGGAGGGGAGTGGATCGTATCTTATATTCTTTTTGACTCTGTGAATGCAAAACCTGTCACTACCCCCTTATCTTGCTCAGCACATAGTTTTTCCTGAACCCCCTAGACCTTTATACCACTTATTACCCTATGTCTTCCCCTAAAAAATAAAAGCTCATGCGCTGCTAACACAACATACTAAATATGCATATAGACAGTCTTGGGGCATCAACATAATGGAAGGCCCCTCTACTTCATTAGGTTCATTGAAAGCTTCTTATAGCCAAGTGACAATCAAGGAATCTATGTGGACATTCACAGAAGATAAACTTCTTTCATAACTCTGTGTCATGATTGTTTTGTAACCAGTGTACCGTATGTATCTTGCTAATAAATAAAGAATTTATAAATTTAGATCTTGCGCTTTTTCTTTAGATAACAAGATACTCCAGTAGGATGGGGAGGGCTTGCCTAGTTGCCAATCACCTATGCTGCATGTACAATTCATGATAAAGAGCACACTGACAGGAGGAGAGAGCAAACGGATAAACACATAGGTCTGCTGCAGTTCGTCCACTGTTCAGTCACAGTCTGGGGCAGGGAAATGACTGGGCTGTTTTCTTGCATTAGACAAAATTCAGGTCTCCAGCCTGGCTTTGCTGTTTGGCAGTGCTGTATAAAGCTGGCCATACACTAGCACAGCAGTCACTAAATGGCGGACCGCAGTCCAAAAATGGCGCCAGCAGCACTCTCTTCTAGACCGCCAGCACGCAATGACAGATTCGCCGCTCCTGTCTATCCTCAAGGTAGGGTGTAATCTCTACAGGGGCACTCTGATGGGCACATTTAATGTTAAAGGATCATGCTGATGGGCACATTTAATGTTAAGGTGCATTCTGATGGGCACAACATAGAACGTGCCCATCAGAGTGCCCCTTAATTTAAAATGTACCCATCAGAGTTCCCCTTAATATAAATGTGCCCATCTTATTGCCCCTTAATATAAATGTGCCTGACAGAATGCCCCTTAACATAAAATGTGCCCATCAGCATGTCCCTTATTTTATGTTAAGGGGCACTCTGATGGGCACATTACATGTTAAGGGGTACTCTGATGGGCCCATTTTATGTTAAGGGGGCACAAATGGGCACATACTGTGGAAAGGGGCACTTTTATGGGCACATGTGATGAAAAGGGGCAGTCTGATTGACACATGTGATGGAAAGAGGCCCTCTAATGTGGAATATGATGTAAAGGGGCAGTCTGATGGGGAAATATGATGGAAAGGGGTACTTTGAGTGTAAAGGGGCACTCTGATGGGAATACCTGATGTAAGGTGGCACTGTGATGGGGATACCTGATGTAAAGGGGCACTCTGATGGGGACAACTGATTTAAAGGAGCACTCTGATGTGCACACCTGATGTGATGGCATTACATGATGTAGTGTTGCACTCTGATGATGGCGACACCTAATGTAAGGGGGCACACTGATGGGCACACCCTGTTCGGACCTCGGCCAGAAGAAAATTTTAGCGACCTGGACCTCCTTGAATTTTAATTCAATACACCTGCACTAGTAGAATTAATTAAAATAAATTTCATTCTTTGAACGTTAGTTTGAATTTCAAATGGTTTGTAGGGTCAAATCAATGTTAGTTTTCAACTGTAGTGACAGAAGAATTCAAAGCAGAATGGAGAAGTTTTTGCAAACACACATAATTTGGTGAATGTGGTTTTCATTGGGAAAAATCATTCATACTGTAATGATCATGTTCTAAACACAAAAGAATCCTGTTTAATATGTCTGAGATTCCATTCAATTAGCAGATCTAGACAAAATTTTCAGGGCATTTAAACAAAATTAGCTGACAAGAGCAAATGCTCTGAAGAACAATTTTTCAGAATGTCTGCATTAATATTTGAGCTAAATTCTACTGGTGCATGGCCAGCTTAAATCTCAGGACTAGCTGAACAAAATGCAAATCTTTTGGCAGATAAAACAACTCCCACATATGTATTTCATGTGTGCCTTTAGATGTTTGCTTTGGGTTAAAAAAACACTGCCTTCAAATAATCTGGTTATATTCACATGTTTTAAAGAATATGTAACTCCTCACCATATCTCCCTCTTCACATACAGATTGATAACAGAGCATTGGCTCCTGCCAATCAAATCCTGTGATGAAGGAGCAGAGATGGGGCTGAGCCAGAGTGTCTGTATTTATAGACGCAGACAGGGTTGCTCAGGATTAAACCTGCACAAGTGTCCCCATAGAAAACATTTTTTAAGGGGGCACTTGCCAAAGAGAAGAAGATAGGAGTGCCAACAGGGGACCCCAGAAGAGAAGGATTGGGGCTGCTCTGTGCAAAACCATTGCACAGAGCAGGTAAGTATAATATTTCATTTTAATTAAAATAAGCTAAAGCCTCAATATCATTTTAAAGCGGACCTTCACCTTACCAAGGCACTCTCCTTCTCTCCATCCCACCCCCCTTCGGAGCATAGATTTTTTTTTTTGTGTGCTTACATTTTTTTCTGGCTTTGAATACTTGGCCCACCACCCAAACCTTTGAAATTCACCTAGGCGAATACCTCGGTGCCCCAGGTGTCACCTCCCCAGGTGCTGATGTGCAGTCCCATTCAGTAAGGAGGAGGGGGCAGGCCTAGCGGGGCCTGCACCCATAAAATCCGGAAGCTGTCACAAGCAACATGGCGATACCAGATCCATGCAGCGGCTGCAGAGAGTAGGATCCCAGCATCTTAAAGCTGGATCCACTGGCTAGGTGAGTAAGCTTACTGTGCAGAAGACAGGTAAGCGGGGGGAAAAAATGGGGGGGAGAGGAAAGGCTGAAGTTCCTCTTTAAGTGGTTTATCAACTACTATTAAGTATTAAGTACTGAAAGTAAAATAATTATTTTACGTTTTAATTAACTTTTTTTATTTTTACGGTAAATCTATGCATGATCAAGGTCTTTTTTTTTACATTTTGAATAGAGTAGGAAAGGATTAAAACTCCAAAACCCTTCAGTTTTTTGGGGGTTTTTTTGCTGTCTGTGCTCCTTTGGGGAGATTTTCCTTTCACTCCTTGTCCCCGAGATGCAACAGGAAGTGAAAGGAAATCTTTACAAATTAACAAAAGTGTCACCAGAGCAGGTATCCCCGCTGAAAGATTTACAATTGCCTCCTTTTCTGATTACAGCTGATAAAAATGTTGGTCTCCCATCACTTTCTATCCCAGTGACAATGGTCAACTGAAAACAAAGAGTGAGTAAAGCAACCCACCAGGGCCACAGACAGCAATAAAAACCTAATATAGGTTCTAATCTTTTCATACTCTAAAACTAGAAAAAGGAAGTTTTGACTAGACATATGCTAAAGGAAACCTGTGCTTAAGACATACATAGTCTGGCATGATGATTGCAATTGTGGATGTGTGCTGGATTTTTCATCCGACAGAGAGCAGGAGTCAATCAGGTTTGGTGGCTTAACCTCGGCAGCTCTACTATAATGCAGGGGCTCTTCCAAGGGACAATGGCCTCCCAAATTGGAAATCTAAATGAGATCAACAAAAGGAGTGCCAGACAATTGCCAAAAGTTTCGGAAGGAGGTTAGCCGTGGAAGACAACCTATCAGTCTTGGTGGGCTTCCTGTAAAAAAAGGTTTTCAAGTTTTCAGTGTGATGTAAATAATTTCATATTATTTATATGGTATATAAACAAGAAATTCATATATACATGTTTGTGTTTGTTTCAGCAAGTTTTAATGGATTTATCCTTAATTGTCCAACCCTGTCTACTTTCATGTCATTAATTGTATTGAATGCGATAGCTTGGACCTCTCTCTGTATTCCATGGTCTACATTTCATGCTAACGAGATTAAGAGAGTGGCATCCAAAACACAGAAGAATTTCCTCAACTAGTTTTGATGTTGGCATTAGACATCTCAATAAAGAAGCTGCTTTTATCTGTACCTGTCTCTGATATGCATTACTTATGGGTGGATGCACATAGAAATGTTCGTCTCATAAAATGGCAGAATTCTGATGTAGATCATTACATTCTCTGATAAATGCTAACATCAAATACAGAATGCAGACACATATAAATAGTTATTCTGTTTGGCTTAGTCATTACTGAGTTTTGTATTTTCCTTAGGATCCTCCTTTACAAAGTGAATACCATCAAAATTCACTCTCCTAATGAGTCAACCTTCTCTAGTTTTTCTGAGATCTGGAGGTGTTTGTATTGCAGAAAATAAAATATCTTTCTATTTGCCTTGCATGACACATCCGTTGAAAACTTAAAAATAACTCTTCAGGATACTTCTTCATCCACAGTTATTAAAGTATTAACCTATTATTAAGAAGCAGTGAATGAGCTTTAAACAAACCCTTACTGACCTCTGTAGCTGCAGGCACTGGGGAGTAATCCATCCTTATAATTCACAGTAAAAACACTGTCCTTCAAGTCTTTCCATTCTCCTGACTTCTGCTGTGTATTCAAATTAGAACTTGAAAGGCTGGAAGGATGCAGAGTCTGTGCTAGGACAGGAAGCAGTGTGAGCTGAACTGCTGAGTCACAAACATCTGCTCATCTGAGCCACTTTCTGACTAACAGGATGCCCCCTAATGCATTCCCCAAAACAAACAGCATATATAGCTTTTTAGCTTTCTGTCAGTAATCAGCCTTTCACCCAGCAGCAGGCTTTCACTGAAAGTGTTACTAAAACCAGGACCCTGCATTCACTATATCTGGTCTCTCACAGTACACACAACATGGAAATTATTTTAGCAATGATAAACTGCTAAATCCCTTTACTCATCAGCAGCATATAACAGCCTTGGGACTTTCATCAGTGCCCATCCCAGAACTGGTTAATCTTGCAGGAGCAGTTTTCATTCTCCTTTGACTTTCCTATGATGCTGCATAACCACTGGACAGTGCTGATTGGCCCTGTGCTGATGCATCCACGGAAAGAAAACAAAAACTCACTAGCAATACACACCAAACTGAGCATGTGCAGAGTGCCTCCTAGAGCTCTGTACTATCAGCAGATGGATTGGGGACAGTAGAAGGGGCAGATCAGAGAAGACAGGATCAAATAGCCTTTTTACACAATGCGGAAGGTTAACCCCTTAGGTTCAATAGTGAGTATAACAAGCATGCTTTACTGCATATACAGACTGATTTTATTGTTGTGGGTTTAGTAACACTTTAACAAAGAGACTGAGAAAGAGAGAGAGCCATTGAGTCTCAGTCAGCTCACATCTATAAAAGTCTGAGCACATCTGTCTAATTAGTGAGGTCTGGCTATTAGGTAAAATGTAGACCTAGGATTGCAGGCTTTTTACCACCCCAAGCCCCACAATGTCTCCAGACCCCAGGCCACAGAATAGTACTTTTTAAGATCTGAGAAAACAAAAAGTGTTGTTTTACCGAAAGAGTATTTGATTCTTGGAAAAGACTTCCAGCAGATGTAGTGAGTCAGTCAACAGTAAGTAGATTCAAACATGCTTGACAAACATGAATTTGTACTCAGCCAAAAAGGGAATAAATAAAAAGAAAATAAATACAACCAGCCAGACTTGATGGACCACTTGTTTTCTATCTGCTGTCACTCATCTTTGTTTCTAAAATGTGTGTATAGATTCTTAATTTAGCCTTCGGTCACACCAAATCCGACTGAAATTGTGCGACTTCACTTGAAGTCCTACGATTTCAAAGTCGGATCTCAGTGCGACTTCAGGTGCCACTTGCAAGACATCTGTGCGACTTCATGCACATATGTTGCACCTGCACTTGCAAAAAGTAGTAAATGTACTACTTTCAAAATCAGTGCGACTTCGACGAACTCGGAATCACAACGATATGACAGCTTCAATAGGGTGTGACTTGTCATGCGTTTGGAAAATATCAAATCGCATGACAAGTTAACATTTGACAATTTTATGGAATTAAAATTTCTGAATGATTTTGTATCATATTTTGGAGGCAACTGTGGCTCAGGGAAACTAAGTTTAAAGTGTTACTAAACCCAGAACAGTAAAATCAGTCTGTATATGCAGTAAAGTATGCTTGTTATACTCACTGTGGAACCTAAGGGGTTAATCCTTTGCATTGTGTAAAAAGGCCATTTGATCCTCCTCTTCTTCAAATGTCCACCTGATAAGAGACTGAACCCGTAGCCACATGCACATGCTCAGTTTAGTGTGTATTGCTAGAGAGGGTTTTTTTTTCTTGGGAGAGTGCATGTGATCAGGACAAGGCCAATCAGCACTGTCCAGACAGAGGGTCAAGGGTTCATCCTCTTAGAGCAGAAATAGAACTCCTCCAACAAGCTTTAACCAGTGCTCTGCTGGACACTGATAGAAGTCACAACACTGCTCTAACTGCTGATGAGAAAAGGTATTTAGCAGTTTATATTATATGTATTCTCCACTGCAGGTGGCACTTGACTGCAGCGTCAATGCAGATAGGGAAGGAAGTTGGGAGAAACCATGTTTCTTAGGTCAGGCAGAGTCTATTGCGAGTGACTAGTGTAGGGACAGGTTCCCTCTCTGTCAGGGACAGTGCTGAGCAATAGGGAAAGGTTCCAGAGAAGAAGGGATAGAGCAGGGACCACATCTACCTTCGTAGGAAACTTCCCCTTTTGGGTTGGACCAGCCAAGGACCGGCTGCATTCTGCTCCTCGTGGCAGACGCTGTTGGCATCCTCAGGTCTCCAGACCACTGTCTGACCACTGAACAGTTGTAAGTGGCACCAGATGACTGAGTCTTTCCACCAGGCCTGTTTGTACTTGTTGAACTTCTTTTACAATAAATTGTCTTTGGCAATTGTGACTCCGTGCTTACTGGCCGACACACCACACTGCACCAACCCAACATGTGTGTGTGTATAAAGATGATATAGAAGACTATTTTTTTTTCTGTACAGTTTCACTCTGACCTTTCTTTATCTTTTGTTTGTCTAATGAGCCTGTTGCCTTGAAGATAGCTGTGGAGCTTGAGATTAAACATTCCCCAGGACTACAGAAGGTTTAACTTCCACTGGCTTTCTTTGGCAATTCTGGTGATAAGGTCTCTAGACCTGAGTTCCTGGTTCTATCCAACTGTTGTGACCAATACTGTGAGGCCTTGCTTTCAGCTCCTGGATTCTCCATTTACATTCATTTAGTTATTTAGTTACATCATTAAAGTGACTTTCAACTTTCCAAAGAAGAAAACAATATATTGCCCCTGCAATATAAGACGCAGATTTACATATCCATCACAAATGGGGAAAGTTATCTAAAATACCTCCCCGTAGAAGCTTTATTGGACCTCAAAGTCCATAGAAATCCCACTGGAATTCCTCCATTGGGAGTGCACTGTCTGTTTGTTGTAGATAGGTATTGCAGTATAGCCTCTGGCAAAGTCTTCAGTGTTTAACACATCCAAGAGGGCCGGCCAACGACCTGTGCCCCCTCTGCGCTCTGTGGTTCCTTCTGACAATGCCTATAGTACATCACGAAAGGACACAATAGTGATGTAGGGTTTGGCAATAGGAACTACTAAGCACTGTAGGAGATGCAGGAAGTCACCACTCCAGGATGCGTCCATTTCTGCAGAGACTTTAGAGGAACATTTTCACCCCATAATTCCAGCATCTGGCCATATGTGGAGTAGGAGAGATACTTACCTGCTTTGCAGGTAAATCTTACATTGCCATTTATTTAAATGACATAGTCTCTTTAAAGGGCCAGTCCCACCAAAATCATGCTTCAATTTTAGTAGATGCTTGAGAGCTAAAAAACCTGACAGTTTCTTATATCTCTTGGGGACATTATTGTGAGATCGGTCCCTGGGTCTGCACGCCATTATGAATGGGTCTTCCTCTCCCTGCTGGATTATTTTACTTTTTTGTGAAACACACAGGTAAATAGGAACACCCAAAATGTCCATGTGAAACAATTGAGAATGATAGCAGGGAGACCTCTTTTTTGGAGTGTCCAAGACATGTAAGTAGCCAGGGTCTGAATCAGTCCTCCATGTTCAAGCTCTAACTAAAATATGACTTTTGGTCAATTTACCTTTTAAATAGCAATTCTATGTATACAAATCTATATGATATATCTAAAGGAGGGACAGAAAAGAGAGACATGTATATCGGGATTAAAAGCAGGACTGACCCTTTACAATAAGGACCACATGGAGCTATTAATCAGTAAAATTCACAAAATAATACAGTGCACCCTTTTAATTATTTACAGTTTTAAAACAGATTATCCTTCAATGTAATTTTGATTTGATTTTTTGTTTCCCTTTCATAATAAACTTTGTAATATCCTTCAAATTAGGCAATACACTAGTGTAAAAAAATGCTGTATAATGGGAATTTTCTGCTGATAACTTAAGCGAATGCATTGATCAGCTCCCTCCCCCAAAGACTACTGTAACCTTCATCTTGTTGATCTTCCTTTAACCTAACTGTCCTCTCTGCAATCAATTTTGTATGTTGCTGTCACAATAATTTACCTTTCCAATTAATCTTCATCATCTTCTCCTGCCTCTTTACCCCTAGACAAACACCATCTACACATTGAATAACTGAAAGGCTCACATAGCAGTCCCTGACACCTACAGGGCTCATTAAACAGAATGGTAGAATGGGCATGCTTGTGCTGTAACTCAGATCAGTCAGTCAAGGCCTGATCTTTGTGTAGAACATAGCGCATAAAGAACAAGAGTCCCTTTCTACAAATGGGGGGTGGGGGGGTTATTGTATAATGGGGGAGATTTGCTTAAACTGGAGCACACAGAATCTGGTGAAGCTGTGCATAGAAACCAATCAGTTTCTAAATTTTATTGCCAAAGCTTAAAGTGGAGTTCCAGAGACAATAAAAAAAAATAAAAGTCAGCAGCTACAAAACTGTACAAAAATGGACACTTACCTGTCCCTTGATCCCGCGGTGGCCCCCCGCAGCCTGTTTCACTAGCCACCCTGTATTCCCGGCACTGGCATCTTCAGTGTGGGCACCCGGCTATGACTGCTTGTGGCTTCACAGCCGGGTGCTCACTGCGCATGCCCCAGAAGACTACAGGGAAGGAGGGGGGGGGGGACAAATTCCAGTTCCGATCGCCTAAGTGATCGCAGCGGAAGTGGGAGCGAGTACCTGTCAATTTTGGGTATCCGCTCCCCAAAAGGGCCAATCCTTAACAGCAGTCCTTAAATCGGAACTTCCCCTTTTGAGTGGAGCTCCGCTCCAATTGAACAAGCTGAAGTTAGAAACTGATTGGTTGATTGACACAGGTGCACCATATTCTGTGTGCTCCAGTTTTAGTAAATCCCCCCTATCAGAGGCGTATTTACCACAAGGCAAGCAAGGCATTTGCCTAGGGTGGCATTTTTTAGGGGGGCAGCACTGCCCCCTGGAAGAAGGGACATATGCGGCATGGGGACCAGGTGGGATCCAAGAGAGGCTGCGGGCTGCTTAATGGTGTATGCAGAGCCCAACTGTCATTTCCAGGGATGTCCAGAGCTGTGAAGGTGAGTGTCCTTCTCCCTGTCGCCATGGAGGAGGGGAAGGCTCTCTCGGGTGGGGGGGGGAGTGGGGCAGGGGTGCTGTTGATCACTGTCAGGCACTCTCCGCAGGAGGGGGGTGTCTGATTTTTGTCCCCTAGAGTGTTTTACAGCATTATAAATATCTTTGGATTACAGTCAGCAGACTCCCATACTAAATATTTTGTAACGATAAAATTTGTTTCTGGAATCTAAATGCAAAACCTTGTAAACAAATGGAAAAAAATACCCAGGCTGCCAAAAGTGCGCAAACAAAAAATATATATATATACATGTTGCCGCTAATCAATTGTCTTGTGTTCCCACACCAACCAATAAATTATATATAAAAAAAAATGTTTAGCACAACAGAAACGATTGATCTATTATAAAGTCACATGTGTATCAAAATACATCCGTGCTAATAAAATAGAACATAGATACTGTAAGTGAAAAAGAAATTGATAAAGTATAACAATCGATTTATAGGCAAAGATAAATATTACTGTGCCATTATAATGTCTTCAATAAAATCCTTTTGTACATCACCAGAAAAAGTGTCCCTGTAATAATTTCAAAAGTTCATAACACCCAAAATCATGCAAAAAGTAAAACAAATAAATCATAGCCTCATTCCAGCAGTATTGAAGATATGTGCCAAATTTGAGTAAAGTGTCTCTTTTTAGCATCAATACCAATACCTGCTGTGCAAACTACTTATCTAAATATATGAGCCACTTATTAAGTAAGGTCAGTATACGCTTTGCTCTTATACCGGGGCTAGTTTCCAATCCAGGGATCTGGATTTATCAACAAACGGTCACCAATCTTCTCCTCTGGTCTGCAGTCACTCCACAGCAGTCACTCAAAAAAAAAACACACACAGCCTCTCATCATGTAGTATTATAAGACAAACATCCCTTTATTCAAATTCCTTAACTATAACACCCACAATATTAGTGGACTTCCATTCTAAGTACATATAGACTATTGCCTCTTTAAACCAAAGAACATTGCTCCCTTAGGTAGAAGCATCAACCCCTGTGTATGTATGTAACCTCGTCTTACTTCCTGTTCCAGAAGTGATGATGTCATGTCCGGGCCAAGTGACGTCATCACGCCCAGAAGGCCAATAAGGCAAGTAAAGCTAGGTCACATACCTACACTGGAGTTGAGGCCTTTCCTTAAGGGGGAAAGTTTCTTTGGCACAGTAATATTTATCTTTGTGTAAAGGTGGATTGTTATACTTTATCGATAGTTTTTTCACTATCTATGTTATATTTTACTAGCATGGAGGTATTTTGATACATAAGTGAATTTACAGGGTGTTCCTAAAGTCTGGACACATAGGAAATATCACTAACTATATGTTTTTTTTTCCTCAAATTGCATATTGCTTATGTATCCAGACTTTAGGTACACCCTGTACATCGAGTGTTTATAAAAGATTGATAATTTTTGTTACGCTACACTTTTTTTTTTATACAATTAAAAGCCAGGCAAAGCTTAAAGAATATATGTCACATTTCCTGTTCATGGCAAAATGATGGGTTCTCTTTAACAACCCTCACCCCTCCACCGATATCCACCTTCACCCCGCTCTCTGGAAGCTTTGTTTGTGGGAGCCCTCAGAAATACCTGGAGATCAGGGTACAGAGCATAAGACCTTACCTCCAGAATATTTCAGAATCATCAAACCTGAATAATGTCATGTGATGGAGGAGAACAAGTCATTAACCCTGTGTAAGCTCTGGCACTTACTGTTATAGAGCTTACATTTGGATTAGACCCACGGCTCCAACAGCCAAACAGAAAGTCTTGGGAGGGCAGTGAAGGTATCAGTTGGGTAGCCTTTAAGAGAACTATTTACTGTGCCATGTATGGGCAAAGTGGCAGAATCCCTTTAAGTAAAAGACTTCCTAGGGGACTTTTCATCCAAATATATATATATATATATATATATATATATATATATATATAACGCGATTGGAATTTACCATTGAACACCAGAATTAGCAGGTCCCCCACTGGCACCTTGTGCTTTTCATAGATGAGAGCAGGTTCACCCTGAGCACGTGACAGACGTGAAAGGGTCTGGAGAAGCCGTGGAGAACATTATGCCCCTGTAACATTGTTCAGCATGACCGTTCTGGTGGTGGGTCAGGGATGGTCTGGGGAGGCATATCCATGGAGGGACGCACAGACCTCTACAGGCTAGACAATGGCACCCTGACTGCCTTTAGGTATTGGGATGAAATCCTTGGACCCATTGTCAGACCCTACACTGATGCAGTGGGTCCTGGGCTTCTTCTGGTGCATGACAATGTCTGGCCTCATGTGGCGAGAGTATGCAGGCAGTTCCTGGAGAATGAAGGAATTGATACCACTGAACGGCCCCCACGCTCGCCTGAGCTAAATTCAATAGATACCTCTGGGATATCATGTTTCGGTCCATCTGACGCCACCAGGTTGCAGCTCAGACTGTCCAGAAGCTCAGTGATGCCCTGGTCCAGATCTGGGAGGAAATAGCCCCGGACACCATCCATCGTCTCATTAGGAGCATGCCCCGACATTGTCAGGCATGCATATAAGCATGTGGGGGCCATACAAACTACTGAGGACCATTTTGAGTTGCTGCAACAAAATTTCAGAAAAATGGACTAGCCTGCTGCATCAATGTTTCACTTTGATTTTTGGGGTGCTTTATAATTCACTCCTCTGTAGGTTGATCATTTTCATTTCCATCAAATGATGGGGCATCCTTACGTTCCTAACACATAACCCACTCCATTTCAGTATAGATATCAAGCAGGAGATGTTTCCCCATTGAGATCTGATGTGTTTTCAAAGTGTCCCTTTCATTTGTTTGAGCAGTGTATATATATATATATATATACAGTGGGGATCGAAAGTTTGGGCACCCCAGCTAACAATTTGTATTAATGTGCATAAAGAAGCCAAGGAAAGATGGAAAAATCTCCAAAAGGCGTCAAATTACAGATTAGACATTCTTATAATATGTCAACAAAAGTTAGATTTTATTTCCATCATTTACACTTTCAAAATAACAGAAAACAAAAAAATGGCGTCTGCAAAAGTTTGGGCACCCTGCAGAGTTAATATCTTGTACTGCCCCCTTTGGCAAGTATCACAGCTTGTAAACGCTTTTTGTAGCCAGCCAAGAGTCTTTCAATTCTTGTTTGAGGTATCTTTGCCCATTCTTCCTTACAAAAGTCTTCCAGTTCTTTGAGATTTCTGGGCTGCATGTCACGCACTGCTCTTTTAAGGTCTATCCAAAGATTTTCAATTATGTTGAGGTCAGGAGATTGTGAAGGCCATGGCAAAACCTTCAGTTTAGGCCTCTTGATGTAATCCCCTGTGGATTTCGAGGTGTGTTTAGGATCATTATCCATTTGTAGAAGCCATCCTCTCTTTAACTTCAGCTTTTTCACAGATGGGGTGCCCAAACTTTCAATCCCCACTGTATATACACACCACACATTTAAAATATGAACATAATAAATACCAGTCAACTCTAATTCCCTGCACAGCTGCATGGACTGGGAGAGGGAAAGGCAGAACTCTGAGCCGAGCCAATCAGGGCTTTACTGCTTTGTACAGTGTTGTCAGAGGAGGGAACAACATGATATCAATGCGTTGCTTCCCTATTATGGTCTGATTACAGGTTGGGGGCACAGTGGAGAGCAAGCCTCATTGCTTAATGAAAGTGCTAAAAAAAAAAAATGGAGTGAGGCTCCCAACCTGGATATGATGTCTGGCAGAGGTACCTAGATCACAAGACGTGCTGGACACTATAACAAATGCTTCAGCGCGTACATATGTACATATGTATTTCAGTTGTGTATCTTGCTGTTTGCTTGCATCAACTTTAAGCCTTTTCACATAGGCAGTCCAAGGAAAGCTGTTTTTCCATGTGTAGCTTAGTTAATGCACATAATGCTCATAATAATAACCACTGCTGACAAAAGTAATCAGATTCAAGCAGTCATTTCTTTTTCAAAACACGCTATGAAAATGATGGAAACTGCTGGCTGGGTACTATGAACAATACCTCTGCTCTTTCTTCACGCTGCTTTTAATGTCTTCTGATAAGATCACCAATTGTGATCAGTATTCAACATGCAGCATTTAGATACCTATCAGAACAGGCAGAAAATATAGTCAGATAATTACTGCACGCAGTTCTTGTGTTCAGTCACTGTAAGATAACAGTAGTGATCTTTTATGAATCGCCATCATTAGGCCAGTCCTACTTTCACAAATAACATCCTTGTAAACTGCAGTTGTTTGCAGACCTACAAATAGGTATTTTCATTGCTTTTGTGCTATTTCATACACATACTAAAAACCGGAAGTATGCTGCAAACAATGCGGTGCCATTAACGGTTAGTGGCACCCCAAACCCGGTTAGCAGACATTCATTTTGCCGCATGTTTTGTCATGTGGCTTACGCACTAAAAATGAGCCAAGACACCCATTGAGAAAAAAAACAAAAAACGAGCAATGCTCCACGTCCAAAAAAGGTGCTGGAGCTTCTTTGGCATGTTGTTGCTCTTGGGGAAATCCATTCCAGCCCTCTGCGCAGAAACATGTAAAAAACTTGCAATAGAAAAGTGAATGGGAATGCGTGTCCCCGCTATACGAAACGTGAATGAAGCCTGAATACTACATGATAAATTGTTGCCAAATGGTTGCCTAAATAGCAGGGGACCTCCAACTCACCAATCCTCTCCCTGGAGAGGACCCCAGATCCCAAAGAGGGAAAAAGTGAAGCAAAATAATCTATGTTGGAATACAATGTTCAAGTATTTTGTGTGACAACTACATTAGAATTCAGTAGAGATATATTCTTCATCCAGTAGATGGCAGTGTTTATAAGTTTGTAGCTGCAACTATGGTAAACTCTACATCTTTTCTCTGAATGACATCTCCTGTTTCCTTGTTGCAGTGAAGCAGAAACGCACATATGGACTGTACACTGTCTGTTCTGTAGGACTATATACAGAATTTCTAACATATATACATACAGTATATATTAAAGTCATCTATATTAATGACAGCTAAACTTCATAAATTCCAACTCTGTGTTTTTTTTCCTGTTGTGCAGGAAGCAAAAGCTGCTGATCCATCATGTATACAACATCTGCATTCCCTGACATAATCCCCTGTTAAAGCAAGCATTGAGCTAATGCAACTCTTTTGCCCATTCAGGCCTGATTATCTGCTGATCCACAATCAGCCAGCCTTCAACTAAGAAGATACCAGTACTATTATACAGCATTAAGAAACATATTGTGTTCGCTCCTTCTTTTCATAAATACGTAAACAAATTCCAGCTAGGAACAGATACCGATTGGTTAAATCACACTGGGATCAGAATTTTAAATAAAATTCACACTTCACACGAACCAACATGACACATGTCAACATTACCAAATCAAATGATTGAAATAAAATAGTTTTTCCTTGCATCAAATTGCACCATCCCCTCCTAATACTGGTAGTCTATACAGAGTACATCACATGCTGTCAGGCTACCAATGTGTTACACCTCATTAGAACCCGCAGATAGTATAGGTAGCTGTCATGCTAATGTGCAGTAACAAGCAGGAAGCAGGGCCTGCATATATAATGAACTAATATGGACAATTTCATGTACATAAGCAATGACAATCTATACATCACACTGATAGGTTTACTTACATAATTGTGTGCTTTGACCAAAGAAACAGCTTCCTTTAAAGTGCTAGTAAACACACTTTGATTAATTTACATTATCCTTTCTTTTTATGTATATGGATAGTGGCACTGTATTTATTTTAACTAAAAAAAATCCTAAGTATCTTTTTTCATGATTGGTATACATCTGTCATGTGACCCAGCTCTTTCCCAGTCTGTCTGCAGAGAAACATCGGCAGGAGGAGCTTCTAGTCCTCTGCTGCTGGTCACATGTTAAAAAAATTGTGTTTAGCTGGTTAGTAGGTATATGGGAGCAAGAGGGAGGGAGCTGTCATTTATCTGGAGTGTATACGCTAACATGTGTGACTCTGTAGTCACACGGGCTGCATAGATATGACAGCCAATCACAGCGGCCCCATGATCATAAACCCCGCCCCACCTCCCGCCATCAGAAACCCCTTAAAGTTTGTATATTTGTCACAAACCCGAGCAACTCAAACTGAATATAGAGTGGAACCTGACCTCCAGGAATTGAGAGAGGAAGGGATATAATACACAAAGTGCCAACATCCCTAACGAATACAAGGGGGGGAAAAGTCCTCTTTTTTGGTGGGAATTTAACGGCACAATTTACTTCTATGATGTTTTCAACAATTCAAAAAAGATTTTTTTTAAAAAACAGTATGAAATTTTATTTTTACAATCTTCAAAAATAAATATAAAGCTACAATACATATTGCGGAAGTGTCATCAGAGGTGGCATTGAAAATCCAATTATCTATCATGCATGGTTCGCATTTAGAGATCAACAAAAATCTCTTCTTCAGAAGTGCTCCAGAAGGCATGATGTATGATTCCATGTGAAGTAAAAACCACCAGGAAATATTAAGAACAAATTGTTATGTGAACACAGCCATGGATTTCTCATATATCTCAGGCAAAAATGATGAAACAAAAATTAATAAAGAAAAAACTGAGACCAGTGGATGAAAAATGTTGCCCAAATGCCTCCTGAAGGGGCCCTGCCCAAATGTACCTTCAACAAGATTACATGCTGGTTGGTACTGATAGGGCAGTGATACTACGAGTGCGAAGCGATGACCACAAGGAATTTGCGTGAGAAAGTGTTGATGACCTGATAAAAATCAGGATTGAGATGTGAAAGACAGCCCAATATGGAGCAATATGCCAGGTCTATCCAAAGAAGCATGCTTAATGGCTGTGATCTCCAGGAATTAGACAGCAAAACACACAAACACACACTGCAAGGGTTGCAGGGGTTGCAGGCATAAGGTGTATTACTTACCTTACTCCCCACTCCAGCACTGTTCTTTTCTGAAGCTCAACAAAATCACCTGCAATGCAGGACTATTAACCCTGCATTGTATGTGAGGAGGTGAGCTTGTGGACAGGATCCTAAGTGGAAGGGAGCTGCTGGAGTGCGGAATAAGGTAAGTATTTTGGCCTATTCTGGCACCTCTAGAAATAACAAAGATTTAACCCTTGCAGTGCAAGGGAGGTGTTCCTGCAAAGGTATATGTATAATTTTGGGTGTTCAGCTTTAATAAAAAATAATTGGCAAAGTTTACCAATTGGCAAAGTTGACTGAAAATTGCTTTAAAAAAAAAATCAGCTGATCCAGATATATAGGCAGTGGTATTTTTGTAGCCCAACCCATTTCTATGTTCTATGCCTTTGTTACCATAGCTATAGTCCCCTTCATCAGCAGCACAAATAGTGTGGCCAAGTGAGAACTTCTACAGCAGGAGTCGCCAAACTTTCTAAGGCCAGTTTACTGTCCTTCAAACTTTATGGAGGGTGGACTGTGACCGGTGGGAATAGAAACTGCCCCAGCATCAGTGAGAGTAAATATGGTCCCAGGTTTGGTGGTCAATGGGAGTAAAAAAATTACATAGCACCTGTGTTCAGTAGGAGGAGGAATAGTGCCCCATCATTGGTATTAGTGGGAAGAATAGTGCTCCATCATTGATATTAATAGCAGGAATAGTAACCCATCGTTGGTGTCGGGGGGGGGGGGGAGTGCTCCATCATTTATATCAGTGGGAGGAATTATAACCTATTGCCGGCATACGTGGATAGAATAGTGGGGTTGATTTACTAAAACTGGAGAGTGCAAAATCTGGTGCAACTCTGCAGAGAAACCAATTAGCTTCCAGTTTTTTGCCAAAGCTTAACTGAACAATATGAAGTTAGAAGCAGATTGGTTGCTATGTGCAACTGCACCAGAATTTGCACTCTCCAGTTTTAGTAAATCAACCCCAATACCTCATTGATGATTTCAGTGACAGGAGTAGTGCCCCACTGTTGGTGTCAGTGGGAGGAATAGTACCCCATCATTGGAGTCAATGGGAGGAATAGTGCCCAATCGTTTATATCATTTGGAGGAATTATGCCCAATCATGGGAGTCAGTGGAAGGAACAGTGCTCCATCATTGCTGTCAGTGGAAGGAATAGGGCCCCACTATTGGTGTCAGTGGAAGAAATAGTGCCCAATTGTTTATATCATTGGGAGGAACTATGCCCAGGCATTGGTGTCAGTGGAAGGAATAATGCCCCATCATTGCAGACAGTGAAAGGAATAGTGCTCCACTGTTGGTGTCAATGAAAAGAATAGCACCCTGCTTTTGGTGTCAGTAGAAGGAATAGAGCCTTATAATTGGTGTCAGTGGAAGAAATAGGGCCTTGTATCAATAAAAGGAATAGTGCCCCATATCAATGGCCCACAAGCCGCAGCTTAGAGACCACTGTCTTACAGGAAAAGGGTATACAAGTTAATTTGCCTTTATCTTGGGATCCATTGCAGAAGGTACCACTGGTTAATGCAAGGCCCCTTGTAGTATCCAACAGGAGGCTATAGGACAGGGTGATAAAGCAAGAGCACAATTGGAGGAGAGTTGTCCAGGCATAACAGAAAGTGTCAAAGAGGATCCTTCATGGCTGGATCACCAGATGTTTACAGTATTTCTTGATATTACATTAGCCTATTAAAGCTTATAGAGATGAGCGAATCGAACTAGGCGAACCGGAATTCGAGTCGAATTTCAGGAAATATTCGATTCGTGTCGAAACCGAAATTTTGCCTACTTCGGGTGCGCGAATCGAACATTTCCCGATCAGCCGGCAAAAGTGTCCCTGCAGTGAGCTCCGCTATTTCTGACAGTTCTCTGACAGAAGGAACACATGTTTAGCGGTTGAAACATTGTATCTATTAGTTTACATTTAGGATACAGATGTTTCAACCACTGTACATGTGAAGAAGTTGTGAGAGAACTGTCAGAAATAGAGGAACTCTGCACATACACTTTTTGCCGGCTTGGAATTATTCTTCTTTTCATCCTACTTCTTCTTCTTCTTCATCCTCAGAAGAAGAGGATGAGGATGAGGATGAAGAAGAAGAAGAAGAAGAAGAAGAAGTAGGATGAAAAGAAGAATAATTCCAAGCCGGCAAAAAGTGTATGTGCAGAGTTCCTCTATTTCTGACAGTTCTCTCACAGCTTCTTCACATGTACAGCGGTTGAAACATCTGTATCCTAAATGGAAACTAATAGATACAATTTGTATCTATTAGTTTCCATTTAGGATACAGATATTTCAACCGCTGTACATGTGAAGAAGCTGTGAGAGAACTGTCAGAAATAGAGGAACTCTGCACATACACTTTTTGCCGGCTTGGAATTATTCTTCTTTTCATTCTTCTTCTTCTTCCTCATCCTCATCCTCATCCTCATCCTCTTCTTCTGAGGATGAGGATGAAGAAGAAGAAGAAGAAGAAGTAGGATGAAAAGAAGAATAATTCCAAGCCGGCAAAAAGTGTATGTGCAGAGTTCCTCTATTCTGCAGATACACTTAGAGGAGCTCTGCAGATACACTTAGAGGAGCTCTGCACATACACTTTTTGCCGGCTTGGAATTAATCTTATTTTCATCCTACTTCTTCTTCTTCTTCTTCTTCTTCTTCATCCTCATCCTCAGAAGAAGAAGAGGATGAGGATGAGGATGAAGAAGAAGAAGAAGAAGTAGGATGAAAATAAGAATAATTCCAAACCGGAAAAAAGTGTATGTGCAGAGCTCCTCTAAGTGTATCTGCAGAGCTCCTCTAAGTGTATCTGCAGAATAGAGGAACTCTGCACATACACTTTTTGCCGGAAACCGCTGTATGGAGTGAATGTCCCAGAACTGTCAGAAATAGACTATTTATGACAGTTCTGGGACATTCACTGCATACAGCTGTTTTAACCGCTGTATGGAGGGAATGTCATGGAACTGTCAGAAATAGACTATTAATGACAGTTCTGGGACTGTCCTTCAATGCAGCGGTTGAAACATTGTATGTATTTGTTTCCATAAATGGATCCATTTATGGAAACAAATACATACAATGTTTCAACCGCTGCATGGAAGGACAGTCCCACAACTGTCATTAATAGTCTATTTCTGACAGTTCCATGACATTCCCTCCATACAGCGGTTAAAACAGCTGTATGGAGTGAATGTCCCAGATCTATCAGAAATAGACTATTTATGACAGTTCTGGGACATTCACTGCATACAGCTGTTTTAACCGCTGTATGGAGGGAATGTCATGGAACTGTCAGAAATAGACTATTAATGACAGTTCTGGGACTGTCCTTCCATGCAGCGGTTGAAACATTGTATGTATTTGTTTCCATAAATGGATCCATTTATGGAAACAAATACATACAATGTTTCAACCGCTGCATGGAAGGACAGTCCCAGAACTGTCATTAATAGTCTATTTCTGACAGTTCTATGACATTCCCTCCATACAGCGGTTGAAACCGCTGTATGGAGTGAATGTCCCAGAACTGTCAGAAATAGACAGAAACTGTCACAGAACTGTCCTTCTTCTCATCCTTCTCCTTCTTCTCATCCTTCTTCTCATCCTTCTTCTCATCCTTCTCCTTCTTCTCATCCTTCTCCTTCTTCTCATCCTTCTCCTTCTGCTCATCCTTCTTCTCATCCTTCTCCTTCTTCTCATCCTTCTCCTTCTCCTTCTTCTCATCCTTCTCCTTCTCCTTCTTCTCATCCTTCTCCTTCTCATCCTTCTCCTTCTCCTTCTCATCCTTCTCCTTCTTCTCATCCTTCTCCTTCTTCTCATCCTTCTCCTTCTCCTTCTTCTCATCCTTCTCCTTCTCCTTCTCATCCTTCTCCTTCTTCTCATCCTTCTCCTTCTCCTCATCCTTTTTCTTCTCATCCTTCTCCTTCTCCTTCTTCTCATCCTTCTCCTTCTTCTCATCCTTCTCCTTCTTCTCATCCTTCTCCTTCTTCTCATCCTTCTCCTTCTTCTCCTTCTTCTCATCATTCTCCTTCTTCTCATCCTTCTCCTTCTTCTCATCCTTCTCATCCTTCTTCTCATCCTTCTTCTTCTCATCCTTCTCCTTCTTCTCATCCTTCTCCTTCTCCTTCTTCTCATCCTTCTCCTTCTTCTCATCCTTCTCCTTCTTCTCATCCTTCTCCTTCTCATCCTTCTCCTTCTCCTTCTTCTCTTCCTTCTCCTTCTTCTCATCCTTCTCCTTCTTCTCATCCTTCTTCTTCTCATCCTTCTCCTCCTTCTTCTCATCCTTCTTCTCATCCTTCTTCTTCTCATCCTTCTCCTTCTTCTCATCCTTCTCCTTCTCCTTCTTCTCATCCTTCTCCTTCTTCTCATCCTTCTCCTTCTTCTCATCCTTCTCCTTCTTCTCATCCTTCTCCTTCTTCTCATCCTTCTCCTTCTCCTTCTTCTCTTCCTTCTCCTTCTTATCATCCTTCTCCTTCTTCTCATCATTCTCCTTCTTCTCATCCTTCTCCTTCTTCTCATCCTTCTTCTTCTCATCCTTTTCCTTCTTCTCATCCTTCTTCTTCTCATCCTTCTTCTTCTCATCCTTCTCCTTCTCATCCTTCTCTTTCTTCTCATCCTTCTCCTTCTCCTTCTTCTCATCCTTCTCCTTCTTCTCATCCTTCTCCTTCTCCTTCTTCTCATCCTTCTCCTTATTCTCAGCCTTCTTCTTCTCATCCTTCTCCTTCTCATCCTTCTCCTTCTCATCCTTCTCCTTCTTCTCATCCTTCTCCTTCTTCTCATCCTTCTCCTTCTCCTTCTTCTCATCCTTCTCCTTCTCCTTCTTCTCATCCTTCTCCTTCTCCTTCTTCTCATCCTTCTCCTTCTTCTCATCCTTCTCCTTCTTCTCATCCTTCTCCTTCTCCTTCTTCTCATCCTTCTCCTTCTCCTCATCCTTTTTCTTCTCATCCTTCTCCTTCTCCTTCTTCTCATCCTTCTCCTTCTTCTCATCCTTCTCCTTCTTCTCATCCTTCTCCTTCTTCTCATCCTTCTCCTTCTTCTCATCCTTCTCCTTCTCCTTCTTCTCTTCCTTCTCCTTCTTATCATCCTTCTCCTTCTTCTCATCATTCTCCTTCTTCTCATCCTTCTTCTTCTTCTCATCCTTCTTCTTCTCATCCTTTTCCTTCTTCTCATCCTTCTTCTTCTCATCCTTCTTCTTCTCATCCTTCTCCTTCTCATCCTTCTCTTTCTTCTCATCCTTCTCCTTCTCCTTCTTCTCATCCTTCTCCTTCTTCTCATCCTTCTCCTTCTTCTCATCCTTCTCCTTATTCTCAGCCTTCTTCTTCTCATCCTTCTCCTTCTCATCCTTCTCCTTCTCATCCTTCTCCTTCTTCTCATCCTTCTCCTTCTTCTCATCCTTCTCCTTCTCCTTCTTCTCATCCTTCTCCTTCTCCTTCTTCTCATCCTTCTCCTTCTCCTTCTTCTCATCCTTCTCCTTCTTCTCATCCTTCTCCTTCTTCTCATCCTTCTCCTTCTCCTTCTTCTCATCCTTCTCCTTCTCCTCATCCTTTTTCTTCTCATCCTTCTCCTTCTCCTTCTTCTCATCCTTCTCCTTCTTCTCATCCTTCTCCTTCTTCTCATCCTTCTCCTTCTTCTCATCCTTCTCCTTCTTCTCCTTCTTCTCATCATTCTCCTTCTTCTCATCCTTCTCCTTCTTCTCATCCTTCTCATCCTTCTTCTCATCCTTCTTCTTCTCATCCTTCTCCTTCTTCTCATCCTTCTCCTTCTCCTTCTTCTCATCCTTCTCCTTCTTCTCATCCTTCTCCTTCTCATCCTTCTCCTTCTCCTTCTTCTCTTCCTTCTCCTTCTTCTCATCCTTCTCCTTCTTCTCATCCTTCTTCTTCTCATCCTTCTCCTCCTTCTTCTCATCCTTCTTCTCATCCTTCTTCTTCTCATCCTTCTCCTTCTTCTCATCCTTCTCCTTCTTCTCATCCTTCTCCTTCTTCTCATCCTTCTCCTTCTTCTCATCCTTCTCCTTCTTCTCATCCTTCTCCTTCTCCTTCTTCTCTTCCTTGTCCTTCTTATCATCCTTCTCCTTCTTCTCATCATTCTCCTTCTTCTCATCCTTCTCCTTCTTCTCATCCTTCTTCTTCTCATCCTTTTCCTTCTTCTCATCCTTCTTCTTCTCATCCTTCTTCTTCTCATCCTTCTCCTTCTCATCCTTCTCTTTCTTCTCATCCTTCTCCTTCTCCTTCTTCTCATCCTTCTCCTTCTTCTCATCCTTCTCCTTCTCCTTCTTCTCATCCTTCTCCTTATTCTCAGCCTTCTTCTTATCATCCTTCTCCTTCTTCTCATCATTCTCCTTCTTCTCATCCTTCTCCTTCTTCTCATCCTTCTCCTTCTTCTCATCCTTCTCCTTCTCCTTCTTCTCATCCTTCTCCTTCTCCTTCTTCTCATCCTTCTCCTTCTCCTTCTTCTCATCCTTCTCCTTCTTCTCATCCTTCTCCTTCTTCTCACCCTTCTCCTTCTCCTTCTTCTCATCCTTCTCCTTCTCCTTCTTCTCATCCTTCTCCTTCTCCTTCTCCTTCCTCATCTCCAAGGGCATTTAAATTAAAGGTACAGTGTTCTGCACTAATTTAAAGGCTCTCTGAAGCCTAGAAACCCTTTAAATAAGTCATCTTCGTAGCGGAGAAATTCGCATCGAATCGAATTTCACACTGGAATTCGCCGAATCAGCCGAATCGAATTTTTCATTTCTTCGCTCATCTCTAAAAGCTTACATAAAACTGTAGTGATTGGTTTAGGTCCACTTTCATATATCCCAGCAGGCTAATTGGTGCTACATATTATGTTCTTTGAATAGTTTCTTAGAAAGCAGGAGGTGTTTGTGTTGTAGAAAAAATGCACTAACGTCAGTAGATGCCACTTTACTCCTTGTTGAGTTTGTGCTTCAAGAGCAAAATGACTCACGAAGCAAAATGAAAAGAAAAATTGGGAATTAACCACGTCTTAAATAAATTGAAGATTGCAGAAAATAGGGTTTGACATCCATCTATAAAATAACGAACACTGATCAATAGATAGTTAACACTCTTTGTTTTCTGTTAGGAGAGAAGAATTGTCACTTATAAAGCCTAGATATGTCAATCACAACAATTTTCTGCATGAATTCTCAAGTGTATGATAGAAATGATTGCCTGGATGATAAATTGGAGTAAAGTTTGTTCGCTCTGTGCATATTTTGGGAAAAGCTAGATTTCAAAGGGGAATTTCTTGAAGAATCAATCTATCTAAAAATGAAAATTCAATATTTGGAAGATGCTGGTCAGTTGAATCATCAGTTTTAATTTTATTTCAATGGAAATATGGCGTTGAGGTCTCTGGACCTGTATTATCAGCTACAGCCCTCTTTATTTTGACTTTTACAGAGAGCTTTACTGTTCAGATAAAAAAAAGTATGTATATATATATATATATATATATATATATATATATATATATTTATCCTCCAACGCATGACATCACATGACACTTGAAAGCCAGTTAGTGTGGCAGTATTGTGAGCCCAGGCCAACATGAAAACACATCCTCAAGGTATTTGTGGCAGAGGAGGACATGGGAGGCCATACTGGAGCATGGAGAGGACTAGTACTGTTTCTAAAAAAAAATATATATATATATATATATATATATATATATATATATATATATACACTTTTTTTTACACTGATTGGGGTGTCCATTTAAAGTCACACTCTGTAGGCTCATCCATGTGACAGTCCTGTTGAAACTCTGTGTTGGGTGGTGTTGGAGCTGACACAGGATTGGCGATGTCACTCCATCCCCTATGTGACAATGTTCCTGCTTTGTAATTGGCAACTCAGGCCCAAGTGCTGCATCAAGGCTGGAGGTCACATGCTCTTCCAACACTCCAAAGGTTAGTTTAAGCCACTTTACTATAAGTGGCCACTTTACCATGAATGGCCTTTAGAACAGCCCTTCTAAACCTTTTTACCCTACAAGAACTTCTGAAATAATATTCAGGTCTCTGGGTACCCCTGAATTGACCAATTCATTGGTGGCCAGTGGGAAAAAATCCCCTTACATTGGTCATCAATGGGAAAGATGCCCCCCATACAGTCGTGGCCAGTGGAAACATTGGCCCCTTATATTGCTGGTCAGTGGGAAGAATGCCCCCATGACAGTGGTGGTCAGAAGTTTACACTTACATATAGCTAAAAAGATTATTGGTGTTATGGTGCTGGCTCTGCCAAGTGGCATTGCCCTTGAACTATGCAAGCACCATCAAATGAGAGGTTAATTGGTCATAGTTCAAGGAACCCCTGCCACCCCTGGAAGAAAACTAGAGTTCTATTGAACCCTAGTTGAGAATGGCTGCCTTAAAAGGTATGCACATTTTTTAACTGAATCTTACCACCAGTGAAATATGCATGTCAGAATGATCAGAGAATCCAGAAAGATAGACACTGAAAGTATATGCCATCTCTACTTTTCCTGAAAAGTTCAAACTTGACTGCCCCTTTCAACTTCTTAAACCTCTCTATTGCTCCTCTAATATAATGGGAAGACTCAATGACCAATATAAATGCCTAGAAGGTGAAAGGGGGGTTGGCATCATGAGTTCAGTTTATATTGCCCATGTGTGCCCATGTTTTAGTCATTTTAAAGTGTTTGGTAGATCCAGGATTGGCAAATCCTAATGGAATACTGTGATTGGTGACTATAAAAGAAGAAAGCACAATTCTGAAATATAAGTCATATTCTTCAATGTCTTTGCTAGATGAAGTCAAAATAATTATCCACTTGACCCCTTGGTATTCACAGTTATCAGCTTAATAAATGGCATTCCCACACCTAATCCAGTGAAAATTGGAGATTTACATATATATTAGAATTTAGTACACAAACCAATCTCACTCAGATCTGCTGAGGCAGCAAATTGCCTCTGTATTATTTATTTCTCGCTTGTGATTCTCCCAATAATAACGGACAGCTAAAAGTAATCTAAGGCTGATATATTAAAATAGCTTTCTTTAACTGGTCATAACTGTATAAATAACGGAGAATGTCTAGACAAACTCGTCACCATAGTGTTGGGCATCTATCTATCTATCTATCTATCTATCTATCTATCTATCTATCTATATATCTATCTATCTATCTATCTATCTATCCACCTACTCAGCCACTTGAAGACCGTAATACATATTTATACATAGTGGGTTTCAAGTGGTATACCGGCATGATGCCTGGACAAGTCTGCTTTTTGTAAAAGCATTCCTAGTGGCTAATTAGCCACTGGATTGCTTTTACATGCGGTGGAGAGGGGGTCTCCCTTACTCCCGCTGCCCTCCAGTGCCTCTATGAGGTCTCCCTTCTCATTAGGGAGCCCAGCACTGAAGGCGGCTATTTTGCCCACTTACCATACAGATGATCGGGAACTGGAACGTCCCCGATCATCTCTATGGTATTGGAAACTGGAAGTGACAAGACTTTTGGTTTCGCCAGATGTCAACAAAGCCATTTTTGACTTGGGAGAGCTTCAGATCTAACCGATCTGCGTTTGATCTGAAGCTTTCAAGAGCAGACCCCAGATCTCTCCATAAAGAGTACCTGTCACTGCTTATTGCTATCACAATGGATGTTTACAGGTATGGCCACAAATGTCAGAGTGAGAACAATAATCCTAGCACCAAACCGCCTGTGTAACTCTATACTGGTAACCTGTAAAGTCTTTTAACCACTTCCCGTCCTGCCGTTGTATATAAACGGCCAGACGGTGGCAGTGCAGGGGCAGGTGGCCGTTTATAAACGGCCTCCCTGCCCCCTGCTTGTGCGAGCACCCTGGGACTGCGCAGCACCGCAATCCGGTGCCCGCTGTGTCCTCTGGACACAGTGGAGCACCGATCGTTGTATGGGACCTCTGTGCAAGGTCCCGATCATGTGATCACTGATTTGCCAATCAGTGATCATATGAAGAGTAGTAAGCAAGATGTCACTTGTGACATCATTACTTACTACGTGTGAAATTTGTGAATAATCACAGAGGTCACATGGTACAAGGCTATTCACAACAGCCTTGTACCATGTGACAAGCTGTGACCAATCACAGCTCACACAGCATTTCTCAATGGCTGCAAGAATGCAGCCAGAGAGAAGGAGAAATTATTGCTGTTACAGCCTTTATGTGTGTAAAAGCAATAAGTGTAAAAAAAAAAAAAAAAAATCTTTATAACCCCCCACAAGTAGTACAGTGTCACTATGGTGACACTGTACTGCTAGGGTGACAGTATGTTAAAAAAAAAAACAAAAGAAACATAAATAATAATAATAAAAAATAAAAATGTAAAACAAAATTTAAAAAAATTATAAACTAATTTGGGATATATTTTTTTTATTAAAAAGATAACTGAATACATTTTGGCCAAGATTTCTGAAGAAAGATTATTTATTTGCAAAATTTTATAAGAAAAACACTTTTTTAAAAATTTTTTGGACTTTTTCATTTATATAGCAAAAACAAAAAATCCTAAAAAATAAAGCTTTATCGGTCTCAAACAAATGCTAAAAAATTCATATGGGTACAGTGTTGCATGACCGCGCAATTGTCATTCAAAGTGTGATAGCGCTGAAAGCTGAAAACTGGCCAGGACAGGAAGGGGGACAGGAAGACATAAAAAGTTGCAAATCCCCCATTTTATTCTCTAGGGCCTCTGCTTAAAAATTGAAACAGTATATAGTGTTTGTGGATTCTAGCATACCAATTTTTAAATGTAAATAAAAAGTGCCAGAAAAGGCCTGGTCTTCAAGTCCTTAATTTACAAACATGTAGGGGAGATTTACTAAAATTGGTGCACTCAGAATCTGGTGCAGCTGTAGCCAATCAGCTTCTAACATCAACTTTTTCAATTTAGCTTTGACAATGGTTTCTATGCAGAGCTCCACCAAATTTTTGACCATGCAATTTTAGTACATAATCCTTATTGTAGTCATTATTTATAACATTATAGTATATATTTCGTTAGAACACATGACTATTGCACCAGAGATAGGCTTGTCCACTCCCCATTACCACCATGACCGTTCCGTACAAACCCCCTTTCCCCTTAACCAATTATACTTACAAAAAACATGACACCAATTTTGGAATAAATGGCTAACATGGCCTTTTATTAACAACACAAATTTAAATACACCAACCATTCCTTATAACAGAAACCCAAAGAATTGTTGTTGGTCTTCGAAGGCACCCCCAAACAATCCGAAATGCACCTGCGGACAACCATATACACTAGGCCTCCAGCCGCAACCAACCAGCTTGGAGACAACCATACCGTCCGCATTGCAACACCACCACCTTCCAGTTAAACCTTGGTTAACTGGGAATGTCCCCGGGCATCCCATACCACTGATGGGTCCCACACCATTGTTTTTACCTTCCAAGATAAGAACCGCCTCCAAAGACCAACAACCGCCCAGGAACCAACATAACCCCCCTTTACCTGGAGGGACCCAATACTCACCAAAAACAGGGAGGGCGGGAGGGAAGCTCTCACTCCTGACGTCCAGCTCAAACTGACCCCCCCTCACTGAAACCCCCCAACCTAAGGTGCAGGAAACCCCACCTACTCTCAACCTTCCACCAACCAAATACCCCCACTATCAAAAACAAACCCCTTGGATCTGCCTTAACCCTTTCTGTTCCTCCTTCCCCACTCTGGGCCTAGTCATGTATGCCCTGCGCCATTTCTTCTTTCTTTTTTGCTACGGGCATTTCTTTCAGGGAATTTGTGAAATTTACATGATGTGACACATTTTTACTTTTTCCCTGAGGGTCTTTTATATAAAAAATGAGGTGTCTCCTTCTGCTAGTTAAATGTGTAAAGGGGAAGTCACGAAGAACCATACTAGACAACTGATAAATAGGGCAAACCACAAAGAGATTGTATTGCTACCAACCAGACTCTGCAGACTGATAGACCAACACTAAGAGAAAAGAACAACAAAGCACAATCACTGTGCATCACTACTAAGCAGGAGGTATGGCATTTGTATGAAAATTCGGATACAATTATATTGTACTATAACTAAAGTGTACATATGGTAACATTTTTTTTTGTGTTAGATAGAGTAGGGAAAAATTAAAAGGCTTGTTAGGTATTTTGTGATGTCTGTGTACTGTTAGGGAAACTTCATGTCCCAGAGTTTTAACAGGATTTTACAGCAAATGGCCTAAATACTTGCTGGAATCCACAGTCACAAGACACGAAGGTCCTATGTCCTCTTTGAACAGCCATGTCCCTTCCTGGTGATGTTGATGCTTTCTATTGGTGGGTTATTACAGTGTCCTGAAGACTCCAGTGGTGATGTCACAAACAAGGGTGGCAACAAGACCAGCTGGCTGTGGGCCCAGACTGCAACGATGGCTCAATGGTCTCCACTTAGAGAACAGGCACTAGAGCAGTGGTTCTCAACCTTCCTAATGCCGTGACCCTTTAATACAGTTCCTCATGTTGTGGTGACCCCCAACCATAAAATTATTTACCCAGTAATTATAATTCATGAGTGTCGTTTTACCTCCAATACTGCTGCTTTCAACACAGTAGCTGCTTTTAACAGAGTAGCTGCTTTCAACACAGCAGCTGCTTTCTACACTGTAGCTGCTCTTTACAAATCGGAAATATGTGTTTTCTGATGGTCTTAGGGGACCCCTGTGAAAGGGTCGTTCGACCCTCAAAGGCGTCGCGACCCACAGGTTGAGACCCACTGCCCTAGAGGGTTATGTGACAGAGGATTAAAGTGTTTCTAAACCCAGGACTCTGCATTCACTATATCTGGTCTCCCACAGTACACACAACATGGAAATGCAATTATTTTAGTAAATATAAACTGTTAAATACCATTTCTCATCAGCAATTAGAGCTTGTGACTTCTATCAGTGTTCAGCAGAACACTGGTTTAAGCTTATAGGAAGAATCTTCATTCTCCCCTGATTGTCCTATGAGGCTGCATGACCCCACACCCTCTGTGTATATATACGTGATTTTGTATTTCCGGGTAGGAATTGGGAGCTTCCGCTGTCCATCACTGGGTCCCGGCCGGTGATTTGCCAAGTATCACTGACGGGGGAGAGGCGTGTCTGTAAACAATACAGATGTCTCCCCTATCAGCTCCAGCAGAGAAAAACAAAGCAGCGTGCTTACCAGGGGCGGACTGACCATTTGGAAACTCGGGCACTGCCCGAGGGCCCGGGGTCAGTAGGGGGCCCCATGAGATGCCCCTGGTACCTTTTTCATAGGCTTTTTTGAGTTTGGGCAAGGACACAGGGGCCCCATGATTCCTATTGCCCGGGGGCCCCATGAGTTGTCAGTCCGCCCCTGGTGCTTACACAGTAAAACACAGCACACAGTAAAACATCACACATCACACTATGTAAAAGAGCACACAGCACACAGTTAACCCTTTGATTGTCCCAGATGTTAATCCTTTCCTGCACAGTGCCATTAGTAGTGTCAGTGCTTTTTATTAGCACTAATCACTGTATTAGTGTCACTGGGGATGTCAGTGACAGTTAGTCAATCCCCCCCAGTGTCAGAATGCCCGCCGCAGTATAAGTCGCTGATCGCCGCCATTACTAGTATAAAAAAAAAATTCCAGTATATATACCGCCATTTGTAAATGCTATGACTTTCACGTAAACCAATGAATTTACACGTATTGTGATTTTTTTTTTAGCAAAGACATATAGCAGAATACATTTTGGCCTAAATTTATGACAAAATTAGATTTTTTAAATTTTTTACTGGTTATGTTTTATAGCAAAAAGTAAAAAATATTGGTTTTGGTTTTCAAAATTGTCGGTCTTTTTTTTGTTTATGGACTACAGTTCTGTAAACCTAAATTAATATTAAGAAGTGACAGGTTCTCTTATATGCACAACTCCACCAACAACACACCGATACTTATGCTACGCTCTTCATTGCTCTGTTGCTGCTATTGAAGCCCGCATTGGGTATGGAGGAGCATACAATGCTGAGGTATGAGTGGCCAATTTCAGGCTTAAAGTGAATTTAAAAGTAAAAATACTTCCCTTAGTTCCAATGGTCTAATTCCTGCTCTGTTTTTCAGCACTGACATTTTTTCCAGTCTTTAACCACCTTGATTTGCCAGTGCAGGATGAAATCATTCCCACACATTTTCAGGAGTGCAGTCATCCCATCACAGGCACTGTGCCAAAATGTAAACGTA
Source organism: Staurois parvus (assembly GCF_062004578.1). Classification (NCBI taxonomy): domain Eukaryota; kingdom Metazoa; phylum Chordata; class Amphibia; order Anura; family Ranidae; genus Staurois; species Staurois parvus. The sequence continues at coordinate 1,471,182 of NW_028318672.1, read as the reverse complement.
GCTGTACATAGGCAACTCAATGTATGTTTTAAAGGGGACGGTGAACAGGCAAGTAAGTGCATTTTATTGTAGAAGAGACATTGGGGTTGATTTACTAAAACCGGGCAGTGCAAAATCTGGTGCAGCTATGAATAGGAACCAATCAGCCTCCAGGTTTTTATTGTTAAAAGCTTAAACTGTTATTAAACCCACAACAGTAAAATCAGTCTGTATATGCAGTAAAGTATGCTTGTTATACTCACTGTGGAACCTAAGGGGTTAATCCTCTGCATTGTTTAAAAAGGCTGTTTGATCCTGTCCTCTCTGCCCCTCCTTTTGTTGAAATGACCACCTGATATAGACTGAATCCATAGTTACATGCACATGCTCAGTTTGGTGTGTATTGCTAGAAAGGTTTTTTTTTTTTTTATTGGGAGGGTGCATGTGATCAGCGCAGGGCCAATCAGCACTGTCCAGACAGAGGGTCGGAGGTTTCACATCCTCATAGAGCAGAAAGAAAACACCTCCTACAAGCATTAACCATTGCTCTGCTGAAATCACAAGACTACTCTAACTGCTGATGAGAAAAGGTTTTTAGCAGTTTTTATTTACTAAAATAATTGCATTTCCATGTTCTCTGTACTGTGGGAGACCAGATATAGTGAATGCAGGGTCCTGGGTTTAGTAACACTTTAATAAACAACATTGTTTGATCCTGTTTTCTGCCCTTCTTCCAGTGTCCCCCCCCCCTCCTCTTATTTCCTGATAAGAAATATTGTGTGTAGTCACTCTGCACATGCTCAGTTTGGTGTGTATTGCTAGAGAGGTTTTTTTTTTCCTTGGGAGAGTGTATGTGATCAGCACAGGGCCAATAAGCACTGTCCATACAGAGGTCAGGGGTCCTGCATCCTCCTAGAGCAAAATAGAAATTCCTTCTACAAGCTTTAACATGTGCTCAGCTGGACACTGATTGAAGTCAGAAGACTACTCTAACTGCTGATGAGAAAAGGTTTTTAGCAGTTTTTATTTACTAAAATAATTGCATTTCCATGTTCTCTGTACTGTGGGAGACCTGATATAGTGAACGCAGGGTCCTGGGTTTAGTAGCACTTTAATAAACAAGCTGATTGGCTACCATACACAGCTTCACCAGATTTTGCACTCTCCAGTTTTACTAAATCAACCTGTGTATGTTTCTCAATTTTGTTGTTGTTTTGTTTTCCTATAATGGCTGACAACCACAATTAAAACATCTGCCAATAAACATTTTAGGCTCATATTGCAACATTAACAAACTTCCCTGATGATCAAATTCTGAAATGAGATAATATTTACTGACAGTCTGACTACAAGAAAATCTCCATTGCTTATTATCTAAAATTACATTTGTAAATCCATGGAAATGTTCCAAATCAGCTCTGAGATCTCCTATACCAGGGCTGGGCAAACTGTGGCCCTCCAGCTGTTGTGGAACTACAAGTCCCATCATGCCTCTGTGAGTCATGATGCAACTGTAAGCATTTCAATGCCTCATGGGACATGTAGTTCCATGACAGCTGGAGGGCCGCAGTTGCCCACCCCTGTCCTATACTGACAAATATCAGAAACGGTCATTGTGATTATCAGACATATCTTCGCTTTAGCAACACAAACAGGAGCAAAACTAATAAATATAATGATGATCTAATACGGCAACCTGTGATACATAGCATAGGAGGGAAGGCTTCATTTAAACTAAAGGTCAAGCCACTCGTAAACATTGATTTCTTAGCGGAATTTAACCAGAGGGAAATTTTGGCAAGACATTACCAAGTGATACTTAGATGTATGGATCCTCAGTATTAGTACACTGGGGGATATTTACTAACACTGGAGAGTGCAAACTCTGGTGCAGCTCTGCACAAAAACCAATCAGATTCCAGGTTTTATTGCCAAAGCTTAATTGAACAAGCTGAAGTTAGAAGCTGATTGGCTATCATGCACAGCTGCACCAGATTCTGAGTGCTCCAGTTTTAGTAAATCTACCCCATTGCTACAAGGAACCCTCATGTTTAGAGTCGTGCACTAAATATATATACATAAAAATATTATTACAGAGGATTTTGCATTATTAACATATAAAAACACTACCTGCAGGGCCATAACTGTGATGGGTAGGGTTGCACCGATCCCATTTTTTATCGGTGAGTACGATTACTGATACTTGTGCTGAAGTATTTGCCGATACTGATTACTGATACCTTTGATGTGCGATTTAAGCCCATACAGAATGAATGGCTCGAATTGCACTGCAAAATGAATGGTTCAAATCACACTGCACCTGCCCCATGTGATTCGGACATTAATTGCACCGCATTCCTGTTCAAATCACATGGGATTCTTTACAGTGCGATTTGAGCCCATTCATTCTGTATGGGCTCAAATCACAATGCAAAGGTATTGGTTTCAGGTATTGGAGCATTTACATGAGTACGAGTGCAAATGCTTAGTATTGGCACTGATATCAATACCGGGATCAGTGCAACCCTAGTGATGGGGCCCAGCAGCAAAAGCCTTAAAACTATATTAAACCCAAAAGCAAACATCTATTTTATTTTATTGCTTGCCAATTCTTAGATGTGATGGCTGCATTCGTTTTCTCTTTTTGGCTTTCTTTCCTTTATTTTCATCTGGTGATCTGGGCAGTAATTTTTTTTATTATTAAAAGAACAAGCTGTACTGTTGATGTAGCAGTTAGAGAGATTAAACACACCATTTACCAATGAGGGGTGATTAGTTTTTATTTATATACTGTATGTAGAATCTTTATTGCAAAAGGAAAAAAAAACTGATTTAACTGCTTATAAAGTGTGAGCTGGAGCAGGGCGGACTGACAACTCATGGGGCCCCCGGACAATAGGGGATCATGGGGCCCATGTGTCCTTGCCCACACTCAAAAAAGCCTATAAAAAAGGTACCAGGGGCATTTCATGGGGCCCCCTACTGACCCCGGGCCCTCGGGCAGTGCCCGAGTGCTCGAATGGTCAGTCCACCCCCGAGCTGGAGTTCAGCTTTATTTGGTTAGTGTATCTAAATCTGCTAGTCCATCTAACACTCCCCTCCCCACCCCAGACTGACAATGCTGCTGTCCAAAGGTGCCCCCCTGTGCTCCTTCATTAAGAGTATAGACACTCTAATACAGGAGGTATTTTACTGATTCCAAAGGTACATGCGTCTTGACATGAGACTCTGTTGGTGAGTGTCATTCTGTCTAGCTGAGCTGTAGTGAAATAAAGCTCGCCAAGAGGAAATAGACTTCCAATAATGTAGTGCTTATTAAAATCCAATAAAGTAAAAAACAAATGAAACAAAGATGTCAGTTTACATAAACAGCCACATGCTGTCCCAGAATTGCGCAGCGGCGTGATGTCAGCACTGTACACTGCCCCCTGATGCGTTTCATCCAATGGGACATTATCAAGGGGTATCGCAGTGTTGACGCCTCACATATTTACACATATCACGTGTCTGCCCTCTCAATCAAAGACCGGAACCGGAAGGACAGAGCATCCATCTTGGAAAAACCGGAAATGATGATGCTGCCATCTTAAAATGGGTCATTGTTGGATTCCCAACTGGAACCGGATGAACGGAGCCTCCATCTTGGAAAAAACGGAAATGGTGGTGCCGCCATTTTAGGGTGGGTCATTGGTTGATTCCCAACCTATATTGCCAGGCATCAAAATAGAGAAGCCCTGAAGAGGTGAAACCGCCATCATAGCGGAGATCAAATATTATTAGATTAATGTTAACAAAACTCAGAATAATTACTTAGAGTAAAATGTAATTTGGATAAAACAACAAATAAAAATTAAGAAAGGACGGAAACGTTCCACCACGAAAGCATATCATTCCAATATGAACTTAATAAAAATTAAATAAAATAAGATAAAAACATATTAAACAACAATATTAAAAGAGACCTCCAGCACATACAGAAATGAGCTAGATTTTACAGTGCTGACGTCACGCCGCTGCATGATTCTGGGTCAACAGTGGCTGTTTATGTAATCTGACATCTCTTTGTTTCATTTTTTTTTTTACTTTATTGGATTTTAATAAATACTACACTATTGGAAGTCTGTTTGCTCTTAGCTTTATTTCACTACAGCTCAGCTAGACAGAATGACACCCACCAACAGAGTCTCATGTCAAGACACATGTACCTTTGGAATCTTTGTTTAAACACATGGACGTTTATGCTGTTGTAGTGGCAGCCATCATTTCTGATGAGTCTTCAGTTCACTGGGAGACGGTGATGGCAATCTTGAATTTAATTGTTTTGTTGCAAACAAGAGCACTTTATGGTGGTGGATGGACATTATTTAAATTTCTTTCACTATTGTTTTTTTGATATCACAGATGTTTATCACATTGTATTTGTCTTGATACATTTCAGTTTCACTATCATATGTTTGGCGCTACACTTTATGTTTTAGTTAAATAGATTGGATGAATCTCCTTAATGTGAGCACAGACAGTAATAAAAACCTGACAGGGGTTCTAATCCCTCTCCCCTCTCTCCACCTCTAACATGTACAGGAAGAGTTCTTATTGTTGAAGTCCATAAGGTTCACTGATAATTGACCTATACATTTATTTAATCAGCCATTTACTATTTATCCACAAGATGTCAGTAATGAGCTTGCTTATCCAACCAATAGTGTAAGGGGTGGCCTTATATAAGACTGCCCATTCTCACGCATGGTCACACCCTCAGAGAAAGTCGGAATGATGAAACGCGTCAGTGCGTGACCATCTGTGATGTCACCACGCACGCTGGGACCAGGTGGTGCGATCACGTGACCACTGTTGTGGTAATCCACAAGGAACCAGTGTGTGGTGAGACTGTCACCAGAAGCGGCGGCCATTATATTGGAAGTGCTGTGTTTATTTTTTTAACTCAATGTGAGTATTATTTTAAGGGGGGATTTTAAGGTAATAAATGTGTTTACGGAATCACACTATGTGGCTGTTTTATTTTGCCCGTATATGAAGTGGAATTAACATAATTTAATCTGGATGATGAGGAGATCGGGGCGAGAGTGATCCATGTTTTACTGATTGGAGGTTGTTTTTGGGTCATTGGCCGATTATCTTACTATCGCTTTTACAACCATTCAGCATTGAGGAGGTTGATTTACTACTCAGTTTCCACTGCTGGTTATTCACCAGCTTCTGGTGAGTTTTAAATTCAATGGGGTGATAATCACTGCAGGATCACATGGATGGTGGATTAAGATACCTTAAAGAGATATCACATCACTGAAATGAACTGAACTTTTTTCACACACTTTTTTTCACTTTGGTGGAAACTTCCATTACTATTATATATTTTTTTCTTTGATAATTTGTTTGTTATTGGATATTGGTTTATTTTAGATCCTTTTTTTAAAGGGTAATTTAGTATGACAGAGTGCTGGTTATGTGTACCTTTCTAGTCACTGTATATTGATTAAAATATAGTTTTGCCTTTAGCTATACTTTAATGTAATGTCAGAAGTATTTCCAATATTTTCAAGCCTGCTGCTTTGATGGAAATAATACAGTATTTGAACATTCCACAATGGTCACTTTTCCGGCACTTCCTATTAGGAAATTGCGCTCCTGTGTTGTTAACCTTTCACAGGCACCCTTTGGGAAGACTACAGGGGTGGTCGGGACACACATAATGCAGACATATCCCAACATTGTCAATATCATTGAGCTGCTCAAGAGTAATGATACGCAGTCAACAATGGAGTGAGTGTGTGATGACAAGAAGTGGATGAAAGAGGCAGAAGAAGATCAGCAGCACTGAGGTGAAAAGAAAATGTAAAAAAAAAAAAAATGTCAATTGTGTATGATACACAGTGATTTAACAAACTAAATGTCTCACTGTAAAGGTTTAGATATATTTTAAAGTGGTTTTAAAGGCAAAAAGTAAATATCTGCTCTTGTATAAGGAACATCTAGAATTGTACATTCTGAACCACTTCGCCAGCAGAGCTGTTTTGTTTTTTTCAGTTTTTGCACCCATGTTAAAATGCACATTTTAGACCTCAAGATTACTTAAAGTGAAGCTCCACCCAAAAGGCCTTTGTCCCCCGCTCCCCATTAAGGATTGGCACCTTTGGGGAGTGGGGTACCCGAATTTGACAGGTACCCGCTCCCACTTCTGCAGCAATCGCCTAGGTGATCGGAATTGATCCCCCCTCCCTCCCCGTAGTCTTCTGGGACACATGACAGGTCCCAGAAACCTACAGGGCCATTCACAAAGTGCAGCGCAACACTTCTCATACATGCGCAGTGGGCACCCGGATGTGAAGCTGCAAGCTGTTACAGCCAGGTGCCCACACTGAAGATGCCGGGGAGAGAAGACGGCCGGTGAAACCAGCGGTGGTGAGGACACCACTGGACCGAGGGACAGGTAAGTGGCTTTATTTTAAAAGTCAGCAGCTACAGTTTTTGTAGTTGCTGACTTTTTTTTTTCCAGGTGGAACTCCGCTTTAATATCCCCCCCCAAACATATATCTTCTGAAAGCAAAGACCCTTGAGAATAAAATGGTGGTAATTGCAATTTTCTTATGTCAGATGATATTAGAGCACATGCTTATCACAGCCAAATTTGCAGTAAAAGATGCACTAACGTTAACTTTAGTGCACACAAATACAACATATTATCCAATTTGTAATCCAAAATGTAAAAGATGATGTTGAGATGAGTAAAGAGATACCAAACATGTCATGCTTTAAGACTGCATGCGTCCGTGAAGCTGCAAACATTTTCAGGACCTAAATTAGTCCACTGGCAATGTTTTAAAAGCGATTACAGGTCATCAGTTTAGAGTTAATGATAAAATGATGGCCCTGGAATTATTGCTCCCACTTCATAGCAATAACTGGCACAATTGTTGTTATCATATGTAGGTGCACCTGCCGCTTGCCTTTATGGTTTCATGTGCGGGTATGTGGAGGCAGGGAACTTTAACTTCTTTTTTTTTAATTTATTTATTATATATTACTGTTTTTTATTTTTTACACCTAAATGCATGGCTGTCAGCACAGATTGTACATCTAACAGCCAAAAACAATGGATACTCCACAAAAAAAACATGAAAGGAAAAAATGTATGGTTGTAATGGAAAACAAGATATGACAGAGCACCCAAACATCTAGCTAATAAGGCCTCATGCACACAGAGCATTTGCCCAGCTCTCATAAATGCCTTTCCTGGGGGCAGCAGCATTTTGGAAATAAAAATACTTGACCTTGTAAATGATTGTAAATGCGTCTAGATGCATTTAGGCGCAACATGTGCTTGGGCCAACATAATCATTTATTCTGGCCATTGAAGCAAGCTAACATTAAAGCTCTTGACATGCCTAGCTATAACGCGCATTCACAAACGTTTATGTGTGTTTACGCGCATCAGATGATTTTTTTTTCCTGCCAGAACGCTGCTGCATGGACATGGCAGTGGGTTTTGTGTTGCCTCTAAGCGCCCCTGCTTATAAATGTCTATGTGTGCATGGACACATAGGCTAGCATAGAGGGGTGCATAGAGCCAGAAAAAAAAAATGCCAGACACCCCTAAAAGCAGCATTTTTAACCCTCAATGTGCATGAGACTGTAAAGTGTTTGCAAAGACTCAAGCTTGAAGGTAAAAAACCTTCTGTGTGCAGCAGCCCCCCTAAAACTTACCTGAGCCAAGGGGTGGACTGACAACTCATGGGGCCCCTGGGCAATAGGGGATCATGGGGCCCCTGTGTCCTTGCCCAAACTCAAAAAAGCCTATGAAAAATGTACCAGGGGCATCTCATGGGGCCCCCTACTGACCCCGGGACCTCGGGCAGTGCCCGAGTTTCCAAATGGTCAGTCCGCCCCTGCCTGAGCCCCATCACAATCCAGTGATGTGCACCAGAGCCTCGGCTCTCTGGGAACTCTACCTCCCCATTGGCTGAGATAGCAGCCATTGGCTCCTGCTGCCGTCAATCGCAGCCAGTGTGCCAATGAAGAGTGAGAGGGGCTGGGGTTGAGCTGTGGCTCTGTGTGTGAATGCACATGCAAAGCAGCAGCGCAGGAGTGAGCCTGCTTGGGTGCCCCTATAGCAAGCTGCTTGCTCTGGAGGCAATAGGTACGGGGGAGGGGCCAGGAGAGCCGCCGGGGAACAAGAGAAGTGGAGGATTGGTGCTGCTCTGTACAAAACTACTGCTCAAAGCAGGTACGTACGACATGTTATTTAAGCACATGCCCAATTTTTTTTTTTTGGGGGGGGTAAGTAATATCATATAGCCCCATGATGAATTACTTAATAGTACTTGAAAGTCAAGGGACATTTCTACTTTTCTGAAGAAAATAAAAATTGGGTCACTGTTAGATGCTTCCTAGGGCTCTCATTAATTGGCTGTTTCAAATCTCTGTAACCTTGAGAAATGAGAGCTTAAAAGGCCAACCAGGTAAACTCCGGTAGGAAGTGCTATTCCCATGTTGCTCTAAAACAATCCAAAGGTTGTGACTCATACCGTTCAGTAGCAATACAAAGGGACTTTACTCACTGTATCGGCCTCATTAAAGCTGAAGAATTCCCTAAGTGATGTTGGCCTAGTGTTCCTCTAGTGGCAACCTTCATAAATGGTATTGAAGTCAGATTTACTGCGAGGAAATTGCTGAGTTAAGAGGAACATATGTTCTCAATCAGTCTAAGCAGACTGATATAACTACTGTAACAGAATTCACCACCTGCAAGGAAAATCCTTGAATTGCAACCTGCCAATAAAATAATATAATGAGGATCTGTAGCATCTGAAATGAATTGAATCCACCTAGTGAATATCCAAGAAGAGGGTCCTGCTACTAAGAAAGTAGGTTTGGTAGGAGTGACAGCTAGGTTATTGCCTTAAGGATAGTCTAACAAGGATCAAAGTTTAATCTGTCTCTGTAATCCCCTTTAAACCAGCAAATCACCTAAACACAGGTCCAAAGAGAAAGATGCTCATACTGAAAAAGCATGTTGAGCCCGACCTCCTATTATCAGTGTTCAGCATCATCAGTTGTTCAATTTTTTTCAACCTATGAAGTCAGGAGGTTGGAAGGCCCTGATTACACATCATACATTTTCATTAATTGGCGTTTGCTACTTTTGTAATATTACAATATCATATATAATCTTCCAAAATAAGTCAAGTAAGGCTTTTGAGATTTCATTTACATACCATATGCTGTTTTTTGGGATCCTTTTTCTAAGAAAATGTCTTATTTTTAAGATAATACATACAATGAGACAGAACGTTTTCACATGCTCAGTAGTAGCTATACTCCAAATCTGACCATAACCCAATACGGGTCTCCGAGAGACTTCTGAGTTGACTTCAGTCACAATGAGGACAACACAAAGTAAAATATTGTTCATAGAAACCAATCAGGCGCTAGCTATTTGTTCCAATTTCACTGGGAAAATTAACAAGAAACATGAAAAGTTGCATGCTCTTACATAAACAGCACAGGATAGTGGCTAAATGGTTAGCACTTCCGCCTGGCAGTACTAGGGTTGTTGGTTCGAATCCCAACCATGGCACCACCTGCCTGGAGTTTGCATGTTCTCCCTGTGCCTGTGTGGGTTTCCTTTGGATATTCATGTTTCCTCCCACACTCCAAAGACATGCTGGTAGGTTAATTGGCTCCTGTCTAAATGGGCCCTAGTATGTGTATGTATGAATGTGAGTTAGGGACCTTAGATTGTACCCCCCTTGCGGGTTAAGGACTGATGTGAATGTACAATATATATGTAAAGCACTGTGTAAATTGATGGCACTATATAAGTACCTGTAATAAATAAATAAACACACACAGGCAAACCTATCTATGCAATCTATATGCAGAACAACACTTTATAACCAACACAGTCCAGAAATCTCTACCATGACAGGCTTGGTATAATTGAGTTGTTCCAAAAAGAGCTGCACTCTGATATAGCCAGGGTCTCCCCTGATACCTATACTCACAAACCCTGATATCAGCATATAATACAAATGTTATGCTAACTACCTTCATATATAGTAATAAACAAATATTAGGTGATTTAAAAGTTTAATTTATTGGGCTAAACGTTTAAAAACTTATTAGGACAGACCCTGACACGCGTCCTCACCAACCCCGAATACCACGTATAATAAACATTTTATACTATAATGTTATTATGAACCAGTAAATAAATACCATGTGATGAAAAAAACCTTTAATATTTTATTCTAGGCTAAACGTTTAAAATATCAATAAAACAGAATTATAGTCAAACTTTAAACCTTAATTTGCTACATTAAACAGCCAAATGTAACATTCTAACAAAGAAAACAAGTCTAGAATCAGATAGCAGTAGTAACATTAAAGTTCAGAAGCAAAAAATGAATCACTAAATAATACTAATACTTAAAGAAGAACTCTGGGCAAAATCTGTATTTTCCTCATGCAGTGGGGCTGTGCCAGTACTGAATCGGTTAACTGTTTGTTTTGTCCAGGGGAGCAAGGGAAAGCTATACTTACCTTTGATCCTCTAGTAAGCAGTGCTCCCCCACATCCAGCGGTGGAGTGTTTCTGCTGTCTTCATGTCCAGAGCCAGTCGATGGGTGTGATGATTTCAGGAACAGTCCATTCACAAGGCCGCTAGCGTGCAGGGGGGGCAGGAACGGCGGGGACTGTTCTTTCTCTCAGACGAATGGCGGATTAGGTGAGTATATCTCTGGTCTGCAATCCCCTAGACGAAAACAAGTCGTTAACCCATGCATTGCGGGCACATCCCCACTGCATGGGGAATTAAACAATTTGCTCAGAGTTCTTCTTTAGTTAAAAGTAAATTCAAAATATTATAACTGAGAAAACAAGTCTACAATCAGATGCAGTAGTAAGACTACAGTCCAGAAGTAAAAAATTAATTACTAAATAATACTAATACCTAAATAATAATACATTAAAAATATTCTAACCGAGGGCAACAAGTCTACAGTCAGATGTAGTAGTAGCATTGTAGTCCAGAAGTAAAAAAATGAATTAAATAATACTAATGTTATAACCAAAAAAGGCGCCTTTCCTTTAAATTGTGCATAAATGTGAAGGTGCCCCTTTAAAAGTGTAAATAACACTTTCAACAAATAATAAAACAAAAGAGGTAGTCTCTTGACCACAAAGGAGTATAGTGCATACACAACCAAATTTTAAGAATACATAAATAAATACATTAAAAAAAAATGTAAATAAATAAATAATCACTATATTCCTTTTGTGTCAAATGCCTACCTGTTTTGTGCTATTAAATAATGTTAATACTTAAGTAATAATGAAATTCACAATATCATAATTGAGAAAACAAGTCCGCAATCAGATGCATTAGTAACAATAAAGTCCAGAAGTGAAAAAAAAACTAAATAATGGCAATACTTAAATAATAATTAATTTAAAAATATTATAACTGAGAAAACAAGTCTACAATCAGATGCAGTAGTAGCATTAAAGTCTAGAAGTATAAAACATTACTAAATAATACTATTACTTTAATAATTAAATTAAAAATATTATAAGTGAGAAAACAAGTATACAATCAGATGCATTAGTAAGACTACAGTCCAGAAGTACAAAATTAATTACTAAATAATACTAATACCTAAATAATAATACATTAAAAATATTCTAACAGAGGGCAACAAGTCTACAGTCAGATGTAGTAGTAGCATTATAGTCCAGAAGTAAAAAAATTAATTAAATAATACTAATGCTATAACCAAAAAAGGCGCCTTCCCTTTAAATTGTGCATAAATGTGAAGCTGCCCCTTTAAAAAAGTGTAAATAATACTTTCAACAAATAGAAAACAAAAGAGGTAGTCTCTTGACCAAAAAGGAGTATAGTGCATATACAACCACATTTTAAGAATACATAAATATAAATGAATACATTAAAAAAATTAAATAAATGTAAATAAATAAATAATCACTATATTCCTTTTGTGTCAAATGCCTACCTGTTTCGTGCTATTAAATAATGCTAATACTTAAGTAATAAAGAAATTCACAATATCATAACTGAGAAAACAAGTCTACAATCAGATGCATTAGTAAAAATGAAGTCCAGAAGTGGAAAAAAAATACTAAATAATGCCAATACTTAAATAATAATTACATTAAAAATATTATAACTGAGAAAACAAGTCTACAATCAGATGCATTAGCAACAATAAAGTCCAGAAGTAGAAAAAAATACTAAATAATGCCAATACTTAAATAATAATTACATTAAAAATATTATAACTGAGAAAACAAGTCTACAATCAGATGCAGTAGTAGCATTAAAGTCTAGAAGTATAAAAAAATTACTAAATAATACTAATACTTAAATAATAATTAAATTAAAAATATTATAACTTTGAAAACAAGTCTACAATTAGATGCAGTAGTAGCATTAAAGTCAAGAAGTAAAGCAAAAAAATATTTACTGAATAAATCTAATACTTAAATAATAATTACATTCAAAATATTATAAACTAAAATACAAGCCTAGAGTCAGATGCAGTAGTAGCATTAAAGTCAAGAAGTAAAGCAAAAAAATATTTCCTGAATAATACTAATACTTAAATAATACTTAAATTCAAAATCTTATAAATGAAAATACAAGCCTACAGTCAGATGCAGAGGTAACGCTACAGTCCAGAAGTAAAAAAAACAATGACTAAATAATACTAATTAAATAATTAAGTAATATTATAGTTGGTCCACTTGGTTAAATGTTATGAGTTACTGCACCTGATAACTGATTAAAAAAATAAGTTCACACGTCTGTTTTGTTTTTGAAAAAAGTATAGAAGACTTGGCAACTTCCAAGGCATGGCACAAATCAGAAAACTTGTGGGTGTTTTTGTTTTTTTATTTTTTTTTTTCAAAAAAAAATAGAGAAATGAATACAATTACTGGAGCATGTGCTGGTCTTTTCCCGCCAAGCCCAGAACATCCTGTGTTTATTGCCGTCCAAGCCATGGTACAATGTGCATTTTGCTGCCAGCTTCTTTTTTTTTCTGTTTTCTATGTACCAGCATCTTAGGATGACTGTAGCCAAGGCTCTGCCACATCATGGGCACACAAACAATGGGGAACAGTGTAACCATCTCAACACATATACATATTTCAGTAGCCTGATCTGAATAAGAATTACCAGCACAGAGAAAAAGTGACTCTTATCCACTAGAATATCAAAGGAGGCAACTGATCTGTTTTCCCAGAGCCCTGTACAATATGCTGCCTCATCTGCCCTCACTGTGGTGTCTATGAAGCCACCCTCCTACCTAGGTTGACTTGCTTTCTACCTCCATTCCAAGTAAGCCCATGGAGTGTGCAAACTCAGTGCCAGCCATCGGACACTTATTCTGCGAGGCATGCACATGACAACAACACACAAGCAATCGAAGAAACAACTTGTAATGGTAATAGAATGTCACCTTAGTAGATCACCTGCAATGAACCCCCAAGTATGTTCAAGCCTTCATAGACGTGGAGCGATAGGGAGAGCGGAGCCTCCCCACTGTAGGCTTCAGCACCAGCAGGGCTCTGGACAGCTCCTCTCCCATAACACTGCCCTGACGTTGCAGTTGCCGTAGCTGGCTCTGGCTCCTGTCCCATGAACAGAACCTAGTCGCCTGGCTGCTGCATGATCACACAAAGGAAGAGGAATAAAAGGGGGAAAACTCACTGGTAGGCAGGAGGGAAGGCTGCGTACAGTCCCAGCCTGTTCACTTCACCAATGCACATTGACTGCCTGCTCAAGGACTTTCGCATTGGATGTGTTTTATCAGCAAGTGCATATCCTGAGCTGAGCACATCTAGACATGCTCAGTTTTCTGACCTTCTCAGCCTGGGAACTACCAAGACCATTGCAGCAAGGAGGGGTAATCTGGATTCTACCATGAAGTGCTGCTAAAAATAGCACCTGCAAAAGGAACAGCTGGGGCTTAAAGAAACAGTAACCTGTCTGCTTCTCTGAGTAGCCGGCCCGCGTGACCTGATTCATTCGCCGGTACCGCGTTAACTCCTCCGCTGCTGGCTGCATGAGGCTCAGTTCACGAGGCTAACACACCAGCATAAGGATTCTTGTATTAAACGAGAAAAAAAATGACAGTTAGATTTGAAAATGGCAGTCACATGGCTGAAAATAATAATAATAATAATAATAATAATAAAATAAATAATAAAAAACCCTTAATCTTGTATTAGGCTCAGTTCACATCTATGCATGTGCAGTTGATGCAATTTTGCAGCGCATTTTGCATTAGAGTTTTTGATGCGTTTTGCATTTGCTGTGTGACCCGATTCATTTTCTGGTATCGCGTTAATTCCTCCGCTGCTGGCTGCATGAGGCTCAGTTCACGAGGCTAACACACCAGGATAAGGATTCTTGTATTAAAAGAGAAAAAAAATGACAGTTAGATTTGAAAATGGCAGTCACATGGCTGAAAATAATAATAATATTAATAATAATAATAAAAATAATAATAAAAAAACCCTTAGTCTTGTATTAGGCTCGGTTCACATCTATGCCTGTGCAGTCAATTCAGTTTTTCAGCGCATTTTGCATTAGAGTTTTTCATGCATTTTGCATTTGCCCTGCGACCTGATTCATTCACCAGTGTTGCACTCACTCCTCCGCTGTTGGCTGCATGAGCCTCAGTTCATAACGCTAACACACTGGGAAATAGATCATTGTATTAGGCTCGGTTCACATCTATGCATATGTAGTCGATGCATTTTCATGCGTTTTTGATGCGTTTTGCATTTGTTGTGTGACATGATTCATTTGCCGGTATCACGTTAATTCCTCCGCTGCCGGCTGCATGAGGCTCAGTTTACAAGGCTAACACACCAGGATAACGATTCTTGTATTAAAGGAGAAAAAAAATGACAGTTAGATTTGAAAATGGCAGTCACATGGCTGAAAATAATAATAATAATAAAAATAATAATAAAAAAACCCTTAATCTTGTATTAGGCTCGGTTCACATCTATGCATGTGCAGTTGATGCAATTTTGCAGTGCATTTTGCATTAGAGTTTTTGATGCGTTTTGCATTTGCTGTGTCACCTGATTCATTTTCTGTATCGCGTTAATTCCTCCGCTGCTGGCTGCATGAGGCTCAGTTCACGAGGCTAACACACCAGGATAAGGATTCTTGTATTAAGGGAAAAAAAATGACAGATTTGAAAATGGCAGTCACATAGCTGAAAATAATAATAATGAAAAAAAACCCTTAATCTTGTATTAGGCTCGGTTCACATCTATGCATATGTAGTCGATGCATTTTTCATGCGTTTTTGATTCGTTTTGCATTTGCTGTGTGACCAGATTCATTCGCCGGTATCGCGTTAACTCCTCCGCTGCTGGCTGCATGAGGCTCAGTTCACGAGGCTAACACACCAGGATAAGGATTCTTGTATTAAAGGAGAAAAAAAATGACAGTTAGATTTGAAAATGGCAGTCACATGGCTGAATATAATAATAATAATAATAATAATAATAAAAAAACCCTTAATCTTGTATTAGGCTCAGTTCACATCTATGCATGTGCAGTTGATGCAATTTTGCAGCGCATTTTGCATTAGAGTTTTTGATGCATTTTGCATTTGCTGTGTGACCCGATTCATTTTCTGGTATCGCGTAAATTCCTCAGCTACTGGCTGCATGAGGCTCAGTTCACGAGGCTAACACACCAGGATAAGGATTCTTGTATTAAAGGAGAAAAAAAATGACAGTTAGATTTGAAAATGGCAGTCACATGGCTGAATATAATAATAATAATAATAATAATAATAAAAAAACCCTTAATCTTGTATTAGGCTCAGTTCACATCTATGCATGTGCAGTTGATGCAATTTTGCAGCGCATTTTGCATTAGAGTTTTTGATGCATTTTGCATTTGCTGTGTGACCCGATTCATTTTCTGGTATCGCGTAAATTCCTCAGCTACTGGCTGCATGAGGCTCAGTTCACGAGGCTAACACACCAGGATAAGGATTCTTATATTAAAGGAAAAAAAAATGACAGTTAGATTTGAAAATGGCAGTCACGTAGCTGAAAATAATAATAATAAAAAAAACCCCTTAATCTTGTATTAGGCTCAATTCACATCTATGCATGTGCAGTCAATGCAGTTTTGTAGCGTGTTTTGCATTAGGGTTTTTGATGCGTTTTGCATTTGCTGTGTGAACTGATTCATTTTCCAGTATCGCGTTAATTCCTCCACTGCTGGCTGTATGAGGCTCAGTTCACCAGGCTAACACACCAGGATAAAGATTCTTTTATTAAAGGAGAAAAAAATGACAGTTAGATTTGAAAATGGCAGTCACATAGCTGAAAATAATCATAATAATTAAAAAAACCCTTAGTCTTGTATTAGGCTCGGTTCACATCCATGCCTGTGCAGTCAATGCAGTTTTTCAGCGCATTTTGCATTAGAGCTTTTGATGCATTTTGCATTTGCCCTGTGACCCGATACATTCACCAGTGTTGCACTCACTCCTCCGCTGTTGGCTGCATGAGGCTCAGTTCATAACGCTAACGCACAGGGAAAAAGATCATTGTATTAGGCTCGGTTCACATCTATGCATATGTAGTCGATGCATTTTCATGCGTTTTTGATGCGTTTTGCATTTGTTGTGTGACATGATTCATTCGCCGGTATCGCGTTAATTCCTCCGCTGCTGGCTGCATGAGGCTCAGTTCACAAGGTTAACACACCAGGATAAGGATTCCTGTATTAAAGGAGAAAAAAATGACAGTTAGATTAGAAAACGGCAGTCACATGGCTGAAAATAATAATAAAAATAATAATAATAATATAAAAAAAACCCCTTAGTCTTGTATTAGGCTCAGTTCACATGTATGCCTGTGCAGTCAATGCAGTTTTTCAGTGCATTTTGCATTAGAGTTTTTGATGCATTTGCCCTGTGACCCGATACATTCACCAGTGTTGCGCTCACTCCTCTGCAGTTGGCTGGCTGAGGCTCCGTTCATAAGACTAACACACTGGGAAAAAGATCCTTGTATTAGGCTCGGTTCACATCTATGCATATGTAGTCGATGCATTTTTCATGCGTTTGTGATGCATTTTGCATTTGCTGTGTGACCTGATTCATTCTCCAGTGTTGCGCTCACTCCTCCGCTGTTGGCTGCACGAGGCTCAGTTCATAAGGCTAACACACTGGGAAAGAGATCCTTGTATTAGGGTTGTTTCACACCATGCCCACATCTGAATCGCACAGGATCGCGCTGTGTGTTCCTGTGCAACTCACATGCCAGGGTTCTGTGCAGTGCGATTTCAGCCCATTCATTTTGCATTCAAAATTCACCACCACAAAAATACCATGTGATCTGGTGCAGGCAGGTACAGGCAAACGCACTGCATTTGCGAACTGCATTTGGGGTGTCATTAACTTTTTATTGACACCCGCTGCAGATCACAGATGTAGTGCATTTTGCATGCAATTTGTATCACACAGGAATGCACAGCATGGTGTGAACCGGAATTGAATTGGAAAATGCAAGTCACATGGCTGAAAATAATAATTTTAAAAAGTATTCTTGTATTAGACTAGGTTCACCTCTATGCATGTGCAGTTGATGCATTTTTGCAGTGCGTTTTGCATTTTTTCATTAGCTCTTTTTGATGTATTTTGCATTTTTTGGGAAGTGTTGATGTTGCTACGACGAGGTGTCTGTTATCATGCATGAAAATGCACCAAAAAGACAAAAAAATAATGTACATGCGTTTTCTTGCAGTTTGATGCAATTCCATTGACATCTATGGAGCCAAAAGTGCACTGTACTATGTGTAAAAAAAGTCCCCGCACATTTCCAAAAATTGCATTGCAAGAAACTGCATAGATGTGAATGGGACCCATATGAGATAGGAATAAACGGATTGTGGTGCGTTTCTGTGGATCTTCACTAAAAATGCATAGATGTGAGCCTAGTGTTAAAGTGGTTGTAAACCCTTCCATATACCCAGTGCAGTGACTGGCCTCAGGTGATACACAGAGATGAAACAAATCCTCCTACAGAAGTCATACCTGTGTCTCTACAGCCGCCTTTCCCTTACATCCATTTATAGTGCAGAATATACACAGGATCTCTCAGCTCTGAAAAGCAGGGGGTGGAGAGCTAAAATACATCAGAAAGGAGAGCTGATTGGAGGAAAAGGAAACACCCCCTCCACACAGCTCACGGGAACAGAGCCAATGCCAAGCTGCGGTTTCTAAAGCGAGCAAAATTTAAGGCTACGTTCACACTAGCGTTGTGTGCAGGCGGCAGAGAGGCGTTTGGGAAGCGTTTTACCGCCAATTCTGCACATTGCAGCACATGGTGCTGTTTTAACGGGAGCGTTAGCGTCGCGTCGCGGCAAAACGGACGCCTCTGGTCGAGTCAGGAGGCGTTGAAGCCTCCTATTATAGTCTATGGTGCCGCTCCGCAAATGTCCGGCTGGTGCGGTTCCGACACGGTTGCGGGGCGTTTGCGGAGCAGTAACACCATTTAAACTTCATTATAGGCGTTTGTGGGGCATTTTTAATGCTCTGCAAACGCCTAGCTACTGCCGCTAAACCGCGCATGCAGCATTTGCAGAGAGTTTGCCGAGCGCAAAAAAACGCTCCGCAAACGCCAAACCAACGCTTGACAAATGCTATAGGGGCATTTGGCAAGCGTTGGTAAAACAGTCAAGTGTGAACGAGCCCTAAAGAAGTATAGACTCCAGAGAGAGATATCATATTACCCCGGTACAAATCATTAGTAATACCTCATCTGGAATATGCAGTTCAGTTTTGGGCACCAATTCACAAAAAGAACATTGGGGAACTGGAGAAAGTACAGAGAAAGGCAACCAAACTGATAAGAGGCATGGAGGAGCTCAGCAATGAGGAAAGATTAGAGGAACTGAATTTATTCTCTCTTGAGAAGAGGAGATTAAGGGGGATATGATCAACATGTATAAATACATCAGTGGTTCATATAGTGAACTCGGTGTAGAGCAGGGGCGGACTGACAACTCATGGGGCCCCCGGGCAATAGGGGATCATGGGGCCCCTGTGTCTATGCAAAAACTCAAAAAGCCTATGAAAAAGGTACCAGGGGCATCTCATGGGGCCCCCTACTGACCCCGGGCCCTCGGGCAGTGCCCGAGTTTCCAAATGGTCAGTCCGCCCCTGGTGTAGAGCTATTCACCCTGAGGTCATCACAGAGAACAAGGGGGCGCTCTTTACGTCTGGAGGAAAATAAATGTAATCTCCAAACACAGAAAGGTTTCTTAACAGTAAGAGCTGTGAAAATGTGGAATAGACTCCCTCAAGAGTTGGTTCTGGCCAGCTCAGTGGATTGCTTTAAAAAAGGCCTGGATTCTTTCTTGGATACACAGAATATAACTGGATACTAACATTTATAGGTAAAGTTGATCCAGGGAATATCCGATTGCCTCTCAGGGGAACAGGAAGGAATTTTTTTCCCAGCAGGAGCAAATTGGATCATGGTTTGCTGGGTTTTTTTTTGCCTTCCTCTGGATCATCTGTGGGTGTAGGATTATAACTTTTTTTTTTATGGTTGAACTGGATGGACTTTTGTCTTTTTTCAGCCAGACTAACTATGTTACTATGTAACTATGTGGTTTTCCATCTACTGGAGGTCCCTCTTCTGTCACCATTTTTCACCTGGTGTCAGGAAAACTTATCAGAAGTGACTCATGCTTATAGCGGAGGAATGAGGCAGGAGCCAGAAATGACACTTAATGCTCTTAATTGAAATACGTACACACTATAGAGGGATATGCTTTGTTCATATTTCATGTCTGAGGTTTACAACCAATTTAAAGCTTCATTAACAGAGCTTATTAGTCCAATGACAGTTAGATATAACAGTCACATGGCTAAAACAAAAAACAAATAAAAAAACAAACAAAAAAAAATCTTCTGTTTGTAAGAAGGTTGAAATGCTGGTTAGTGAGATAGATGTTGCCCCAGCCAGGAGGGAAAGAGGAAACTTGTTTCCTGCACTGGCCCTGTCTATCTCCCTGGGCTGTTAATAAAAGGGGGAGGGCTCTGCCCAGACAGACAGTCTGCATAGGAAGTAAAGACACAGGCAAGCCACAGCATGTAATCTCCAGCTGCTTAACGTGACAAGAGAAGGGGGAGCAGTTCCAGCTTGGAAAGCAAGCCTGCCTTCTGTCACATCCATCATGTAGGGAGATTACTGGCACCTACAGTCCGCCCTGAAGAACACCAGTTGCTGGTACCACCAGGATGTACTTTTACCCGTGCAGGTATGCTGGGGCAGCCACAAGCTTAAATTAGGGATTAGGAACTTTAGGAAAAGACTGCTACTGTGGTTATCTGGAAGAACCAAGTTTTTCAGTAAAGCTTTTGAAACGTTGTCCTTGCCTGGTCTGACGTTACTAAAGTGTAATGCAAGTAACCAACACATTCTACAACTTGGGCAGTAAAACACTTATGAAGGCACAAGTCGTTACTGGGGGTAACAAAGCTTTACCAAGCAGCTTTAATGAAGTGTGCACCTGTGATATACAGGACAGCCTCTTGCAGTGAGGGGGTTGTCACCAGCACTTTCTTATCATGAGCGATCCATCTCCCAATGCAAGGGGAGCAGATCAGCAGACCATGTGTGAAGCTTAATGGCGCCGCTCCAAAGCCGGATTCACAAAAAAGTATCACCCCACTGACTTGGAAATGAAGGGAGCAGTGTCCTTGGTCCGTTCCAGTGTCTAGAGTGAGGTAAAGGGGAGCAAACACCACTTAGAACCATCCCCAGGAGTCAGGCATATTAGATTTATGGAGTGGCCTCAGCACTGTACTAGCCACACCGTTTTGCCCCACCAATCAGGGCTTGGTCACAAATGCTCTCTGACCAAGTCCCAGTGGATGGGGCAAAATGCCTCAGAGGGTGTGGCTAGCGCGGTGCTGAGGCCACTCAATACATCTAATATACCGGACTCCTGGGGTTGGTTTTGAGTGGGGTCTTATCTCCTTTACCTCACTCAGCACTGCAGAGGTCTCCAGTATGTGCATAGGCATGGAAGAGAAAGAGTTAATGCAGAGCACAGTTGGAGGCCACGCTAGGTGCTCAGCGGTGCATCATTCCATTACTGGCAGTGAAGTAGAGGCGATACGCTGGGCAGGTGTAGATGGCATAAGCTCAGTGTGTCCTTCCTAAATGCAACAGGGACAGTAAGGAGTACATTGACACAGGGATGAAAGAGTTAACTAGAGTACAGTTTATGGTTCAAGTGTACATGCTCCCTTGTCTCCTCCTCCCATGCTCATCTCCAGGACTTCTCCAGAGCTTCCCCCATCCTCTGGAACTCTCTACCTCAATTTATCAGACTATCGTCTACTCTGCTCACCTTTAGGAGATCTCTGAAAACCTATCTCTTCAGGGAAGCTTATTTTGCCCTCAGCTAATAATGGAATCTTCTATTCCTCCTACTAGTCCATCCTCCACAGTTACTACCTTTTGTACCACCAGTCCCTCCCTCTTAGATTGTAAGCTCCAAGGAGAAGGGCCCTCCTATCCCTCTTGTATTGAACTGTATTGTTGCTGTATTGTCTCCCTTTATATTGTAAAGCGCTGAGCAAACTGTTGGCGGTATATAAATCCTGTATAATAATAATATTAATAATAATACATGGTGAATGGCCATCTCTGAAGTGGAAGTCTGCCTTAAAGTTGAGTTATCACTGAAGGTGACTCTTGCCTTGCCCCATGGCATTGGTGAGCAAGACACAAAGGAAAGGTATCCCATGTGCAAGGTGAGTGACCCTGTTCTAGGTGCCTAGTGTAGCCTAGAAGAACCCACCCTGAGGTAGGCATCCTATGTGACCCACACTTGGCACCCAATGAGGAGGGGAATATGGATGGAATGTCACCTGCCTGCCCTACATGTTAAAGTGTTACTAAACCCCGGACCCTGCATTCACTATATGTGATCTCCCACAGTACACACAACATGGAAATGCAATTATTTTAGTAAATATAAACTGCTAAATACCTTTTCTCATCAGCAGTTAGAGCAGTCTTGTGACTTCAGCAGAGCAATGGTTAATGCTTGTAGGAGGAGTTTTCTTTCTACTCTAGGAGAATGTGAAACCCCTGACACTCTGTTTGGACAGTGCTGATTGGCCCTGCACTGATCACATGCACCCTCCCAAGAAAAAAAAAAAACCTTTCTAGCAATACACACCAAACTGAGCATGTGCATGTGATTATGGATTCAGTCTGTATCAGGTGGTTATTTCACCAAAGGGAGGGGCAGAGAAGACAGGATCAAACAGCCTTTATACACAATGCAGAGGATTAACCCCTTATGTTTCCACAGTGGGTATAACAAGCATGCTTTACTGCATATACAGACTGATTTTACTGTTGTGGGTTTAGTAACACTTTAAAGCTTCATGAACTGAATCTATTAATCCAATAAGATTTGAAAATGACAATCACATCTGAAAATTAAACTGATATTAAAGACAATTATTTTCATAAAATAAAAAAGAGGTAATGCTTACCTGCCCTGTGCAATGATGGTGAGTTGGTAGGGTGTATAGTGTTAATTCACCTTTTCATTTTTTCTGTAAAACTGAACTGACAATTTTATGGCTCATTTACACCACAGTCTCTGGGTTCACTGCGTGTTTCTGGATGAGTGGGTGTTTCAGGGTGTTTCAGGGTTTCAGGGTGTTTGCAATGTGTTTGGAGTATATTTTGTGGAATATTTTTTTTAACTTATTTCAATTTTTTTACTAAGTTGCAGTACATATGTTCATGCTTTGTGGTGCGCTTGCATGAGTTCATATACATTAGCATGCTTTTACATGCTTTTGCAGAGCATTCTGGTGGGGAAAAATGCAGCATGCTGTACTTTTTTTTTTTAATCGCTCATGAATGCACTGGAATGGTGTAAACTAGGCTCATTGAAATACAATCATTTTTCTTGCATATCTATTCATACTGCATTTAAAAATGCACCTGACTGCATCTGGTGTAAATGAGCCCTACAGCTTCATGAACTGAGCCTATTAGTCCAATGAGATGTGAAAATGACAGTTGCAAGTCTGAAAATAAAGATGCATTTTGGAATGCATCAACAAATATATGTAAAAACATATGTTAAAATTACTTTTTTTTTTCCAAAAAACAAAGTTTATTGAAAACAAGATACAAATGATCACACGAAAATGTACAGATGAAGTGTACATAGGACATACAGCAAAGCATGTATCATACAAAGGCAAAAGAGGTCCAACGCAAAACCAACAGTGTGGATGAACTAGGCCACGACAGGGTTGTGCCTGTAATATTCAGGTATGCTTGTCAAGTGCTAAAAAGAAAGAGACGTTTGGCCTCCTACCATATTGTCTTGCGGTAAAAATCTGTAGGGGGGAGACGAGCAAATACGATGCCTAAGTAGAAGTCAATACTACAGAATACGATGATGGAATTGTGCGAATGTAGGAGTAATTGTCGTGGGAACCGCTGACGAATTGCGGGAGGTGATTAAAATTACTTTTTTATATGTTAAAAAAATTAATTTTTAAATATATTCTTCAGATTTTTTTAACATATAAAAAAGTAATTTTAAAATATATTTTACATATATTTGTAAATTAATTCCAAAAATGCAGATTTGTATTTTTAAAGACATAAAGTATATTTGAAACATATTTTTTTAAATATTTTTCATATATTTTGCAATAAAAATGCATTCAACTCGCAGTATATATATATATATATATACACACACACACACACACAGTGAAGGAAATAAGTATTTGATCCCCTGCTGATTGTGATTGTTTGCCCAATCACAAAGAAATGATCAGTCTAAAATTCGAATGGTAGGTGTATTGTAACACTAAGTGACAGAATAGCAACAAAAAATTCAAAAGAAATGCATGTCTAACAAATTATGCACTGATTTGCATGTTCATGAGGGAAATAAGTATTTGACCCCCTTCACAAAACATGACTTAGTACTTGGTGACAAATCCCTTGTTGGCAATCACAGAGGTCAGGCGTTTCCTGTAGTTGGCCACTGTATATATATATATTTATTTATTGAAATATATTTTGAAATATATTGAATATGGCCAAAATTATAGTATTTCAAATATATGGCAATATATTTGGGAAGAATATTTTAAAACTATATTTCAAATATATTTTTCTTCCATATGGGTTAACCCATGCTAACAATCATTTAACCCCTGCAGGATGTGGACAGCCCCACAGGAAAGGAATATTTTATTTTCCCTGGAGTTCAGCTTTAAAACTTTGTGCATTGAGCCTCTTGTGTCAAGCAGCGGGCAGGCTTGTCATTAGAAGATGTGATCAGGTGGATAGGATGGTTGGTTGGGTTTAGGAAGTTCAGCAGGGTGCACTGGATTCTGGTGGCTCAGCTTTTGCTGTGAATTGCTTTTTTTTTTTCATTTACAAGTGTTTGGAAGGAAGCCCTGAGTTGTGTGCTGCACCCAGAGCACTGTTCCAGAAGCAGGCTGGTCTGGTTTACGCTTGTGTTTTTTTCCTCCAGTTTTAGTCATTCTGCGAGCATGGAGGAACTAAAAGTACCAGCATGCCC
Source organism: Staurois parvus (assembly GCF_062004578.1). Taxonomy (NCBI): domain Eukaryota; kingdom Metazoa; phylum Chordata; class Amphibia; order Anura; family Ranidae; genus Staurois; species Staurois parvus. The sequence goes on along the minus strand of NW_028318672.1, from coordinate 1,446,527 downwards.
TACCAGCCAGAACCCTCATGGTAACCGTATCATTAGTATTATACAGTATTTTTTTTATAACATTTTTTTTTTTGTAGTTTTTAATAGACTAAGGAATAGGATTGCCACTTCAGGTGTTTTTCTTCCAAACGCCCCTCCAAGTTATCCTATGTGTCCATGCACACATAGGGGTTGATTTACTAACACTGGAGAGTGCAAAATCTGGTGCAGCTGTGCATGGTAGCCAATCAGCTTCTAACTTCAGCTTGTTCAATTAGGCTTTGGCGATAAAACCTGGAAGCTGATTGGTTTCTATGCAGAGCTGCACCAGATTTTTCACTATCCAATTTTACTAAATCAGCCTCATAGACTTTTGGAATCTTTTAGTGGCAGGGGCTTTTAGGAGTTGTAAAAAAACCCCACTGCCAGTGCGTCCAGGAGTAGCAGTGTTTGTGGCAGGAAAAACCGCTTGATGCGTCTAAACGTGTCTAAATGCACTTAAACGCATGTTAACTTAGGTTTAGACTTTGGTTCAAATATATTATTATTATACAGGATTTATATAGCGCCAACAGTTTGCTCAGCACTTTACAATATAACGGGAAACAATACAGCAACAATACAGTTCAATACAAGAGGGATAGGAGGGCCCTGCTCCTTGAAGCTTACAAATTCAGAGGGAGGGGCTGGTGGTACAAAAGGTAATACCTGCGGGTGATGAACTGATAGGAGAAATAGAAGATTCCGTTATTCACTGAAGGCAGGATAGGCTTCCCTGAAGAGATAGGTTTTCAGAGATCTCCTAAAAGTGAGCAGAGTAGGCAATAGTCAGATAGATTGGGGTAGAGAGTTCCAGAGGATGGGGGAGGCTCTGGAGAAGTCCTGGAAACAAGCATGGGAGGAGGAGACAAGGGAGCTAGAGAGCAGGAGGTTGTGGGAGAAGAGGAGAGTACGGTTTGGGTGATATTTCAAGACAAGATTGGTGATGTAATTTGGGGCAGAGTTATAAATGGCTTTATATGTTATTGTTAATGTTTTGAATTTTATCCATTGGGCAATGGGAAGCCAGTGGAGGGATTGGCAGAGAGGGGTGGCAGATACAGAACGGTTAGTAAGGTGTATGAGTCTGGCAGCAGCATTCATGATAGACTGAAGAGGGGATAGCCTGCGATTAGGTCGGCCAATGAGGAGGGAGTTACAATAGTCAAGGTGAGAGATAACAAGGGAGTGAATAAGTTGCTGAGTAGTTTCAGAGGTTAAGAACGGGCGTATCTTGGAGATGTTGAGGAGGTGAAGTCTACAAGATATGGACAGTGATTGGATTTGGGGCTGAAAGCACAGATAGGGGTCTAGGATTACACCTAGCACCCTGGCATGAGGAAGGGACTGATGATTGTATTATTGATCTTGATGGAGAAGTCAGGGGAGGGAGCACGGGCTGGAGGGCAGGTGAGTATTTACCACAAGGCATTTGCCTAGGGCGGCATTTTTCAAAAGAAGGGATGGAAGAAGAGACACACGCAGCATAGGGACCAGGTGGGATCTGAGAGAGACTGTGGTCTGCTTAATGGTGTATGAAGAGCCTGACTCTTGTTCTGGGGATGTCTGGAGCTGTGAAGGTGAGTGTCTTCTCTCTCTGGCCGGGGTGGTGATGGGGTTGCCAGTGTATGGGGGGTGGTGGCAGTGGAAGGCTCTCTTCATGAGGGAGGGGGGTGTTGGTCAGTGTCAGGGTCTCTCCGTGGGGGGGGGGGGTTGTGTTGCCTAGGCCAGCACGAAACCTAAATACACCACCGCTGGAGGGAATAGTATGAGCTTCGTTTTGGAAAGATTTAATATAAATATAAAATGTAAATGCCGTTCACGGATAAATACAACAGAACTTTTGGCAAAAATGTTTTACCGAGTGAGTGCAGTCATCTAGCAGAGGGAGGAAGACTGTTAGTAAACAAAACAGTCTTCCTCCCCATCGGAGATACTCAGTAATCATCGAGCGTCGGCGGGTAATTACCGTCCGTGACCCAGTGATTGGCGGCCGCGAATGGCAGGGCGCTTGTGCGGCTCACACACGACCCCTACCCGGAAATGCAAAATCATGTGTATATATACATGATTTTGCGCACCCCTACCGCCCTGTAGCAGAGCTTTGGCTGTACTTCTCCTTTAAACACAGTTTGTTCTTTGTAAATATCTGTGTTATTGTAGTAAGTTGTATACATTGTACAGATGTGCCACTTCACAGGCAGGCATGTTATTTATTGAAGTTTTACATTTTTAATATTTCACATTAAAGTGTTACTAAACCCACAACAGTATAATCAGTCTGAATATGCAGTAAAGCATGCTTGTTATACTCACTGTGGAACCTATGGGGTTAATCCTCCACATTGTGTAAAAAGGCTGTTTCCTGTCTTCTCTGATCCTCCCCTTATTCCACATCCCCCAATCCATCTGTTGATAGTACAGAGCCCTAGGAGGCATTCTACACATGCTCAGTTTGGTGTGTATTGCTAGAAAAAATTTTTTTGGGGAGAGTGCATGTGATCAGCACAGGGCCAATCAGCACTGTCCAGATAGAGGATTAGGAGTCATGCAGCCAATTAGGACAGTCAGATGAGAGTGAAAACTCCTCCTACAGTATTAACCAGTACACGGGCAAACACTGAGAAGCCACAAGACTGCTATATACTGCAGCAGTATATATTTGCTATATAGTTTATATTTTCTAAGATAATTAAATGTCCTTGTTCTCTGTACTGTGGGAGATCAGATATAGTTAATTAGAACATGTCCCCAGGGCAATGTCCAGTTCCCCCCATGCCATTTGTTTGAGAGTCGCTTGCCTAAAAGCCTTGAGAATGTTTTACTGTTTTTAACATTTGCCTCCCATTGACTTCAATGGGGGTTCATATTTGGGCACCCAAACTTCAGCAGTGTTTGCCACAAACTGAACCCTGGTGTGTTCAGCACATCACTAGTAATTATCAATCTTGAATGATGGCACAGTCCTCAGTCATATGCCATTGATCTCTACATGATACTGATACATGCTAGCTATGTAGCTTATTTTAGAGATTAATTGTTACTCCTAGTGATTTTCGTGGCATGATTGAACTACAAGAAATCTCCTGGGTAGTTCTAGTCTAATGAGATGGCTACCAGCGAGCAGTTAATTCCATCAGTAACAAGATATTAAAATGGCCCTGTAGCTATGTAACTGTAGCCTTACAGTGACCAGGCCTCTTGGTGAGAGCTCAGTCCCAGCAAGTATACCATGTATATGAATACTCTCCCTTTACTACATAATCATGTGTACGAGCGCCAAGCAAACAGCTAAATAACATGCCATCAAAGATTACCTGTATTGGTGTTTGGAAAAGTTGGAAAGGATTTGCGTAGCTCAGATGCTGTGAACATCTATGTAAAAAACAGCAAACACGTCAACATCCTAACTTCTTTTCAGCAGCTATATGCAAAAATGGTGGCATTTGTTAAAGCGGTAGTAAAACCCCCATAAATACCCAAAATAATGGATCTCCCTTGCAGGTTAGGTCATAATGTACTAGCATACATTCTGGGCATGAAGCCCTCCAGAGCCATGTTATCACAGCTCCCTGGCGCCGCCATCTTCTCCCGGTCTACCTTTTGGGTTCGCATGAATGGCTGAAGCCATGATGGCGTCACTCCTGCGCATGCTCCTCAGAGCCCTTGGCTGCAGCACAGAGCTCTGAAGGTCTGGCACGCTGTACCGTCTCTTCAGAGTGTGTGCACCAGTGACATCATCGGCTGCATGCAGTGTGAATATCTCCTAAACAGTACAAGTCTAGGAGATAGTCACTGTACCTACAGGTGAGCCTAATTATAGGCTTACCTGTAGGTACAACTTAGAAAGTAGAGAGAAAAAAGGGGAAAAGACCCTCTAACTGTGATCTAAAAATGTATTTATTGCACATAAAAGAGGGCAACTTACAGGGGGTAGATAAAATTAGGCACATCAATATTCCATCTAATGGGAGTCCGTCACGGTGAACAGCATAGTGTGCAGTAACGGATGATGATCAGTCATCTGTCAGTATCAGGTGAGCTGGCAAGATGGAGAGGGCCTGGTACTGAGGTTTGGAATGCACAGTGGAGCGTAGCATGTGCATGATGACGTCACATCGCAACAATAACGTCTATAGTCTTTCATTCACATTTGAGTCCAATCCCCATACATTACCCTTAGATCTGGAACTAAGTCATCATGAAGGTAAAATACATGCTAAGAACTATTTTAAGCCTACTGCAGGCAACTCCTATCTTAATTTTGAAAGTTGCCGTCTACCTAGTTGGACTATAAATATCCCTAAAGGACAATTTTGCCGATTACGGCAAAACTGTAGCCGAGATGAAGACTACATCACACAAAGTCTACTACTCAAAAATAAATTTAGAGATAAAGGTTATCCATCTGAATTGGTTGAAAAAGCCTATAATCTGTATCTTAGAGGAAAACCAGTAAAGAATCACACTATAGCAATAGATCTTTCTGCTAAGTTTATTACCACATATCACAGGCAGTATAAAAGTATGGAGAAAATTCTAGCTAAACATTGGAATATCCTCAAAGAGGATCCACATCTTAAAACTATTATTCCTCAAAGACCACAAGTCATTTACAAAAAGGCCCCGAGCCTAAAGAACAAAATAGCTCCCAGCAGATTACCAACTAATTCCATTCATGCAATACCCACCTGTCTTTTTTCGCTCATTGGGATGTACCAATGTCGAAAGCCTCTATGCAAGACCTGTAGTTTCATCACACATGGACAAAAGAAGTACATCACCAAAGGCAGAATTTACAAATTTGATACATTTTTCAACTGTTCTTCTGATTATGTGATCTATTGCCTCTCTTGTTCATACAAAGTACTCTATGTTGGACACACAATAAGGCCATTAAGGAAAAGATTTGAAGAACATAGAAGGCTAATTGAAGAGGGCAGAGCAGGGGCGGACTGACAACTCATGGAGCCCCCGGGCAATAGGGGATCATGGGGTCCCTGTGTTCTTGCCCAAACTCAAAAAAGCCTATGAAAAAGGTACCAGGGGCATCTCATGGGGCCCCCTACTGACCCCGGGCCCTCGGGCAGTACCCGAGTTTCCAAATGGTCAGTCCGCCCCTGGGGCAGAGATAAGCATAGTGTCCCATGCCCAATATCATCATAAATCTACCACTGGGCTATGTGTTTGGGTGATAGAACAGGTCCCTAAATCACTTCCAGAGGTAGAAAGGTTCCAAAAACAATGTGCTAGAGAGACTTTCTGGATATATACTCTAGACACCCTAGCCCCTGAAGGGTTAAATGAAGAATTAGAATTTGCCACCATAATGTAATCATTTTTATTTCTACCTTCTTTTTATATAGCCCATAGCAGTTTTAGTCATTTAATCTCCTTGTTTTTCCCCTTGTTGTCCATCAGTGAGTATTATATGTAACAACATAATCTTTTATCTCGCTCGTAAGGAGGTACCATTAATGTTTATAGTGTTTTTCCACTATATGTTTGATTCATTTCTACCCTTTACTATATATCAGTCATATAGTGGGTGCTAGGTAGATATCACCTGTTCACTTTTGGGACCCCATTTGTTTGTAGACTATATTATTTTATATTTTCATTGCCCCTATGTTCCTAATAGTTTTTTGATAAGTGAGTATTGGTTGTTCTACAAATAATAAATTTTTTATCCAATGGTTATTTTACCTATAGAGGGATCATCTCATATATTATTTATTCATTATTTATATTTTATTGACCATCTTAAAACTTTACTTTGGCAGTATGTACAATATCTATGTGTCATTATCAGTCTAAGTATATGTATTTATATCATGACGGTTTTATTTTATTTTTTTATTTGTTTATATTATCTGTGCATATACACGTTACCCAGTTAAATTTGGCCTTGGGTTCTTTACAATTGTAACCATCAGTAACTGATAACATATATATTCACAATCTCCTCGTATCCCGTCAGCTTGACAAAGGAGTGCGCTAGGATGGTCATCTCAGAGTGCATGCTCAGGATATGCATCACTACGACACCCGGTGACGTCATCGTGCACATGCTGCACTCCACTGTGCATTCCAAACCTCGGTACCAGGCCCTCTCCATCTTGCCAGCTCACCTGATACTGACAGATGACTGATCATCATCCATTACTGCACACTATGCTGTTCACCGTGGCGGACTCCCATTAGATGGAATATTGATGTGCCTAATTTTATCTACCCTCCGGTAAGTTGTTCTCTTTTATGTGCAATAAATACATTTCTAGTTCACACTTAGTGGCGCCTTTCCCTTGTTTCTTTCTACATGTATCTCTCTGGAAAAAGCTTCAATCCAGTGAAAGGCAGCCACAAGTGATTAGGACTCTGTCTATCCTGCCGGTTCAAAACACGCTATCTACTGTTTGATAGAGTACCCGTCATCTCTATACATCAACTATAACTCTTAGGTTCCAACTATATATGGTATTGTTATATGCATTGTTATTCATACATGATGTCTCCTTGCACCTTATCCATGGTTATAATGCCACCATCAGATTGATTACAGGTTGCGCCTATCCCTTTTGTTTACAACTTGCAAACAAGACTTTACTTCCATTTTAATATGGGGCTGGGACTTAGCGGGCCAAGATAGGTAATTACAGAAGCAAGGTTTAACATCAACCCCCCTATGTATACTGTACCTTCAAATGGAGGAAAACAGGTAGTAACTACTGTATACCTTTCCCAGCTATTGCTTGATATCATATTGTTTTCTCCAACACTATGGGGTCTAGTTATATAGAAAAAAATTCTGTGAGAATGTCTACAGTATTCACTCAGCCATCGTGAAGAACCCCCATAATTGTGTGATATGTTTATTTTCTATGATCTTCAGCTCCATCTAGTGGCCATAATGCAGAATCATTATGACCACTAGAAGGAGCTGATAATCATAGGAAATAAACACATTAGGAAAATTACAGGGTTATTCATGAAGGTAAATGCTTGAGACATTTGCATAGCAATTTTTTATAAATAGGCCTTCACGGCAGGTTTTAAAGAGTAAATTGGATTTTCATATAGTTATTTATTAAAGCAGAGTTCCACCTGAAAAAAAAAAAAGTCAGCATCTGCAAAAACTGTAGCTGCTGACTTTTAAATTACAGACACTTACCTGTCCGTTGGTCCAGCGGTGTCCTCACCATGGCTAGTTTCACCGGCCGCCTTCTCTACGTGGTGCTGGCCTTTTAAGTGTGGGCACCAGGCTGTGACATTTGCGGCTTCACAACCGGGTGCACACTGCACATGCACAAGAAGCGCTGCGCTTTGTGAAGGGCCCCGTAGTCTTCTGTCCCAGAAGACTACAGGGAGGGAGGGGGGAGGACAACGTCCGCTTTCAATACCCTAGGTGACCACAGTGGAAGGTACCTATCAAATTCTGGGAACCCGCTCCCCAAAGGTGCCAATCCCTAATGGGGAGCAGGAGACAAAGGCTTAAAGTGGAACTTCCCCTTTTGGGTGGAGATCCGCTTTAAGTGAACTTCCATCCATGTTCTTATACTCCCCTGTCCGTCATCCTGGCAGATTCATGCTGGCTGACCCACAGGGAATCGCACAGCCACTGCTGGAAATTCTCCTGGCCTGTCCTAAAGTCTTCTGCACATGCTCACACAAAATCCCCTTTATTCCTATGGGAGGAAAGTCTACCTTGTGATCCAATGACAGACAGCCTCTCAACACAGCCACTCAACATGGATCTGCCCAGATGAAGGGCAGGAAAGTAAAAAGAACTCTGGGGGAAAGGAAGGGGGGGGGGCAGAACCTTTTACCTTTACAAGAGTAATGTTATCTTTTAATGTTTTTATAAAGCATAATCATACTTTGTGAATGCATTAGCTCTTTTTAATATTCAAATTCATGGAAACCTTATCACTTTTCATTTATAATCTGGTACTTGCCTCTTTTTTGCCTGTGCTTTGAGAATTGACATCACGGAGATAGGCCAGTATAAGCATTGTTCTGCTTATGTTCAGCTTGTCTGAATCTGCACTATAACTGCAGACATAAAGTGAGACAAGGAAGGTACCTCTTCCACGTGTCTGTTTCAGTGTCTTCACAGCTGGAGACCATAAATTATCATTTCTGTGCTGCACAGTACTCATTTAATCAGTGGAATTCTTAAACTGCTACAGGCAGGTAGCATAAATTTAATGGCGTTCTTCACATCTATTTCATATAATTCAAGGCAGCTAGTTGTAGAATATATCATGCTCTCAATCCTAGATCAAAGTCATGTGCTGCCTACACTGCTCACAAACAAATTTAGAAGTCTGGTCTAGCAGTTTGTGGTCTCCAGTGATTATATGAGTACATTGCTCCTTTTGTAGTTCAACACAGTGAATTTATGGAATCAAATAGGTTTGCGAAGTGGTTGTCTTCTTTGTTGTTTTTACAATCAGACAGGCTCAATGTAAACAGAGCACCCGATGTTCTTACAGTACACACATAGACAAGCTGAATGTAAACACAGCAATCTTTACTGATGTCAACTCCCAAATCACAGTGAAAAATTACAAAGGTTTTATTTGCAAAATTTGCATTCCCAGATATTTTAAAAGATCTAATGTGCTTGACAGTTATAGTCATGTTTTAAAGTAATGGTGCTCTCTGTCAAAACTGTCAATAGATTTCTCCAATAAACAACCATTACACTTGCGCTTGCATGCCTTGTTTTATTAAATTTAGATTCATTTTTGCAGAGAACATTTTTTTTCTGATTTAATGTCATTACCATAATATAATCTGAGAGCAAAAATGCTAATCAGGCACAGAGTAACTGAACTACAAATTTGGTTTTAGACTTTTATTTGACACAGTGAACTGGCAAGTCAAATCGTAGCGTTATCTGGCTAAGTAAGCAGCTTTTGATGAACACATTAGTAAAGGACACAAATAACGCAGATGTAAAACATTATGCATATATTGTATATAGCTGGAACAATGTAACATATGCTTTAATATAGTAGTAGACAGAAATGTTTCGTTTTGCGAAAGGTTTAGGAATAGGGTTCCAAGATCTTCCAGCTACGGCAGTACTTAAGGTTTCTGGAGGAGAACTTGCAATCTGAAAAGAACAAATGATAATGAAATTCTCAGGCATGGCTTATTGTTGTGACTATCAGGAAGGCCAGTCCACTGCAATGTTGTCCAGTCAACCCTGGAGTGTATGCATGTAGAGAGAAGGTGGCAGAAAATGGCTGGTGATGATCCCCAGTACTGATTAAAAAATTAAAAGGGTGAAAACAGCATTTTATGAAAAAAAAGCAAGCCGGTTGTTTTGTAATACACAGGTCTTTAGGAAATGAAATGTAATTTAATTAGGGTTCAGGGCTTGAAAAAGGAGTGCACTTCCGCCTTCCACGGCCAGTGCATGCTCCGAAACGCGTTGCAGTGCACCCTGGGATCTGACGTCATCACGGCCACGCCGCTGCTATGTTTCAGCGTGCGTTCCATCCGGTTCTGAGGGAGGACGTGCACGCCGGCCGGCCTCACCGCTGTTCCCCTCCAGCCACCACGCTGTTCCAGCCGAGAGCTGACCTCCCCACATCGCAGAGAGATGACGGCTCTTCACCCGGGTTACCACCCCACCATTAACTATTGTTAACCACGGTTTTTAAGCTTATGATTACTTCACACATGTGAGTGTTTCTACATTTAGACTTGAATAAAAAGACTTATTGCACTTAGAGGCGCTTCTCTCCTTTTTCTCATCTTTAGAGTTACAGTTGAAGTTTTGGTATGTCAATTTTTACAAAGTTACATTGGTCCAGCTTGGACAGCATGGTGAGTGGCGACCAAAGAAAAGAAAATCAGTTGTCAAAAATATGATTCACTCCGGGTGTGGCAGATTCAGTGATGGCTGAATATCTGTCAGAATTGTCTGACTACCAAAGTCAAACAGTAAAACCACCTTTAACAGAAATAACTTTTACCAAACATTTCTTGTAGCTGCTTGCAGCATACACACTCTCACATATCCAGACTCCGCCTAACATGTTATGTCATGAAGACTGTTTTGGTACCCCTGATGAAGTCTTGATGACTTAATGTGTAGGGCGGGTCCTGGGCGTCGGTCCTTCTAACTTCTTTTGGCATAGAACTCTTGCTGTAGCACTCATCCAGGGTAAGTAGCAATAGTAATCTATTCCCTCCATCTGTACGCAGTTGGGCTCCTTGCACATGGGGCCATCCAGTTGCAGTGCATGCCACCCGAAGTTTTAGTGGACCTGGGAATTACCATCGAGGCCTGCTGCAGGCAGCCTGTAAAAGTCTATGACAGGCTGCAGCTGGACTGGGCTGAATCTTATACTGAGTGGTACTTGCATTGTCCAGGGGTGAAGGTGCAGAACACAGAAGACCTTGGCCCCTGAAAGCACAGAGCCCTAAAAGCCGGTACCACTTAGTACAGTGTTTATTGATTAACAACAGACTACATTTTAGAGGCTATTTCTGCAGAAATGTAGGAAATAAGGGCTTATCAACTGTGCTCTTTATGTACTATATATTTTTGTGGTAAATAAAGAGGACTTGAACTGTGGAGGCTGTGTCCGAAAAGGCAAGTAAGAGACCAGTCACCAGTATTGGCTGTGGTCTACCAGCCGATCTTTCCTTATTACTGACATATCTTATTCTGCACTTTGTATCTGTTTGGAAGTGGTAAAGGCAGGGCTTTGCTACCATATGTCAGAGCTGTACCCCTAATGACTAGTGATCTGACAGCTGGTGGGGATATTAAGCAGCAGTAGAGGTGCAGAAAGTGTAGATCCACACTATGGATGAAGAAGAAACATGTTGTCAAGCTAACTCTTAACGCAGGTGGTCAGACACTATAGCTAGTTTCTGTGTTCTTCACCTATAGCAGCCCCCTTTCCCATAAGGCAAGCAGGCCTACCAGTACTCTGTTGCCCCCAGGACAAAATGCTATATAATCCCTGGCTACCATGCCTGGGCAGGTGCAAACTGAGCAGAGCAAACAAGTATTTGCGGTTGGTAGACAGGCAGAGTGGTTCAATGACAGTTAAGGAACACAGCAGGCAAGGTTCAGAATAGTCAGGGTCAAATCCATAGTCAAAAGTCAGGCAGAGTACAGAGAATAGTCAATATCCGATCACAGGGAATTCTAAGCAGAAGAGCAGACAAACAAGGAGCTTGAGCACGTGTTACAGTCCATGGTCAAAAGGCAGGCAGAGTTCAGAGAATAGTCAATATCCGATCACAGGGAATTCCAAGCAGAAGGGCAGACAAACCAAGAGTTTGAGCATGTGCTACAAATGATATCACAAGCATGAGACTGCAGGCTTGGCTGGCTTAAATCAGGTTTGGTCCCCAACCAAAGACTGGCTGCATCAATCACCCTGCAGGTGGACAGACAGACAGGTAGAATGCACCATAGCTAAAACCAGAATGCTGGAACCAGCAGATATGATGGAGCATGACACATGGTAGAGAGAGGAGTTAGCAACACAGTATGCAAAATCTTACTTCAAATCTTTTGAGACTTGCAATGAGAGACAGCAATGCCTTAGATATACAGCTATGAGTCTCAAGGCACAGGTTGCCTAGACATAGGAAATGTACAGCTATTTATCCAGAGGAATTCAAGAGAAAAGCTAGTTTTCCAGGGTAATGCTTATGCACAAATTACCATTTCTAGGTATTCCCTATAAAACATAACCAAGCTTACTCTTTGAGGGCAGGTTTACTTTAAGGCCACATGCTGCAGAAAAACACTGCTTTATGAAGTATTTTGCATGTTTTTTTTTTCTTTATCTCTAAACATGCGAGCCGAGATGCACAGATATGCATTTACAGGCGTTTAGAGGCAGTGGCATCTGGAGAGGAAAAAAACATGGGGCCTAAAAAAAAAAGGAGAAATATTTTGACATTGGAACATCAAAGAGGTGACTGGAAATTCTATTTCTTTGTGATGATGAAATTATGTACATTCAAAAGAATCATTTTTCTTTTCTATGCATTGATTGCCATTTCGTACCAATGGCCTTTCCTTTTATCCTAATGCACACTTTGCTACCATATAGAAAGTACAGCTTTTAGATATGTGCTGTATATTCATCCATATAATTCAATGACTACTTCCATTACTCAAACCTTTCATTCCTGCATAAATATTAATGTACTCAAATGATTGATAAGTAATGCTGTAAACAAATATTAGTCGTACTATAGTGACACAAGGTACACAATAACAATACTTTTATGGTAGATGAAATTATGTGGCAAAGGTTGTCAGAATGATTGGTCTTTCGTATTAGTGTTGGAAGAACTTGTGTTTTCAGAGTAACCACAGCACTATGGTAGAATATATAGATGGAGTAAAATACCCACGTTTTGGAATACTGAAATATCTTGTTCGTCTTCATGATCTTGATACATTTTATACATCTACAGATAGGCATTTGGGCTTGTGCCAAGACATTGGGTAGGAATGGGCTTATATCATTGACTTTTTCTTTATGTGTATTCATTTTTGTCTGGCAATTGCCTTGTCCGTTATTTATTGTTGTGATTGTAGTGTGGCCTGGGCACACAACAGGCTGTGTGTAGCAGCCAAGTCGTTCAGAATTTAGCCATTACATTTGATTTGTCCCTCCTTCTTTCCAGAACATAGCTATAGTTTCAGAAGCGACTTGAGTCAACAAGGGTCTTGGTCTTCATAAGACCGGTCATCCCCACTTAGGCCTGAGATCTGACAGGGCCTGCTAGCAATCAATTCCTACAGTTTATCACTTTCTGGAGGGGATTGAAAGTGACCTATCAGAAAACTATGACAAAATCCTTCAGTATTGTCACCCATGGCTTGTAGGGCAATTAAAGCACTAGGAACACATAGTGTGCCATACATTGTCTACCCAGAAAGCAGTCAAGCATGGGGCAGCCTCTCCGAGACCTCTGCCCAATTCACAACTTAACAAAATCCACACAAAATTCATAAAATTAAGTAGGAGCAAGGCACATTAATAGTATGTATGTATTTGAATAGCAAGACTTGAAAATTGCTGTTCACGGACGCTCTCCATCCAATCTGACAGAGCTTGAGCTATTTTGCAAAGAAGAATGGGGAAACATGTCTCTCTCTAGATGTACAAAGCTGGTAGAGACATCCCCAAAAAGACTTGCAGCTGTAATTGCAGCAAAACGTGGTCCTACAAAGTATTGACTCCAGGGGGCTGAATACAAATGCACGCCACACTTTTCAGATTTATTTGTAAAAAAAATTAAAAACCATTTCTCATTTTCCTTCCACTTCACAATTATGTGCCACTTTGTGTTGGTCTATCACATAAAATCCCACTGAAATACATTTATGTTTTTGGTTGTAACATGACAAAATGTGGAAAATGTCAAGGGGTATGAATACTTTTTCAAGGCACTGTATAGGCAAAACTTTGTTAGAACAATTTATATAGAGTAAGGGAGGATGGTAACCCCTATCAGTTTAATTTTTGCTACCTGTGTCCCATTGGGGAAATTTACCTTCACTTTCTGACCCATAGCCAAAACATGAAATAATAGATAATCCCTACAAATTAAAGGATTTCCTTGGGGATCCTCAGGTCACCAGAATTAGTGTTCGTATTGGAAAATGTTACTTTTCTGAGAACAACCCCAAGTTTGGGGATTACTTTACTTTCACTTTCAATGATAACAATAAATAGGCCACATAGAGGGGGTGAATCTCCCTAAGGGGGGGCACAGAGAGCAAAAAAGACATAATAATGTTTATAAATAATACATCTCCACTCTGTCCTAAAAAAAAAGTTTTGTCTTTAGTTATACTTTAAAGATGAATTCCAGGAAAAAATACTGACACTTGCAGTGGAGTTGTCCAGTTGATAGGTGGCACTGATAGGAACTGATATACTGCACTGATGGGCACTGATCTGCTGCACTGATGAGCACTGATGAGGCTGCATTGATAATCAGGACACTGATGATCAGTGCCCTGATTATCAGTGTAAATGTCCCCTGTCACAGGAAAATTGGTTATTGGCTTTCCTTTCCTCAGACAACGACAGTGCTGAGGAAAGGAAATTATGATAACTGGCATTTGTTTACATGTCATCAGCTGTGATTGGACACAGCTGATCACAGGGTAAAGAGCCAATGTCATTGACTCTTTTCCCTGATCGGTGATGCACTGTGTCCAAGGGATACAGCTCACCACCGATCACTGCACTGCCGCACATCATATGATGTCCACCCGGAGGACAAAAGGCCAAACAGGCTGTATATCTTCTATAGGCTGGGTCAGTCTGGTTAATCAAACCTTGGTCAATAGCTGTTAATCCATTCCAAATTCTAAATTTAAAAACACATTGAGAACATGCGTCAAAATGCAGCAACATGCATCACAAAGAATGTCAGCTCACAAAGGAATGCATGCCTGCTCATAACAATGCCCTGCCTAACACTACAAAAAAATAAAAAACAATAAAACGCACCTCTGCACACATGCATAGATCTCAATGGGCCCAAAGCCATTCAGGCACAAAACATGCAGCCATGAGACACTAAAAAACTGTCCATTTCCCCCCCAAGACTATAATAAAGTTTCCAATACACTTATTTCTGTAGTCTCCCTTTACATAACCTAGCTCCCCAGCTGATGTAATTTATGCTATTCATAAAACGAGGACAGGCATTAAGTAACGTCGGTTCAAGTCCTCTACAAATACTAAGACCTCGGTTCCATTTACTGTTTAATTTAGAAAATCCTTCTGTATAACAGGTCAGATTCAAATGGAGTTTTACAACAAGTTCATTGGAACTTAATAGTTTGTACGGAATAACAGTCATATTGCCTTGTAGCACGGCGCTAATTTAATATTCTGCCATTTTAACAGCATTAGCTAATGTAGAAAATGTTTTCTGCTGCTGAGCAAGCTCCTTAGGTTTCATTTTCTTTTACTCTTGGCAGGATTACTCATTCATACAGTCAAATAAAAAGGCTTTAAAAACCCCATCAAAGTATTGCTAAATATTGTCCATAAAAGGTCCATTGTTGACTGCTGAAATATTTATTTTACTTCCTGTTTGTTGGGTTGTAAATGTTTAGGTCTGATGTGACTTGGCTGGCTCTATCTATGTGTATTTGTATCGGGTCATATTTACTAAAGTGTTTGAACACTTTAATACACTGAACACTAAACACTGTCTGAACACTAAACACTGATTCATACTGTCCATGCTAGCCAATCAGACTCTTATTACCCATTTCTGCCAATCAGACTCTGCAAATCAGACTTTCATTGCTTATGCTTGCCAATTAGACTCTCATTGCCCATGCCTGCGGATTAGACTTTCATTGCCCATGATAGCCAATCAAATTCCTATTGCCTATGCGTGTGGATTAGACTTTCTTTGACCATGCCAGCCAATCAGACTTTCGTTACCCATGCCTGCCATTCACACTCTCATTGCACATGCCAGCCAGTCAGACTCTCAATGCCCATTCCTGCCAATTAGACTTTTATTGCCCATGTCTACAAATCAGACTTTCATTGCCCATGTCTACAAATCAGACTTTCATTGCCCATGCCTGTCAATTAGACTTTCATTGCCCATGCCAGTCAATAATACTCTCATTGCTCATGCCTGCTGAATAGGTTTTTATTGCCCATGTCGGACCAGTCACACTCTCCCTTTTTATTCTTCCATGTTTCCATGTTGCACTGTAATAGTATGTGTACATGGACAGATTTTTCTACAGAACACATTGTATGGGCATGCTGGTAGTACTGTAGTTGATCCATCGATTGACTTCAGTACAGCCAGCCTGTCAGATTGTACTCATACGATCCCTGCCAGAGGATATAGCCACAAGCAGTGATCATTGTGTTCTTGCAGCAGGGAAGTCTCCCCGCCAACAAAATACAATAGTGCTGCAGAACGGATTCAGTCAGTATTGAAGGGGGAATCAAGCAATTGTGCAGTATAACCACTTCAGCTCTACTACTTTTTTTGCACTACTTTAACTGATAAGTGTACGGTCATACAACGCTGTACCTAGACGAAATTCATGTAATTTTTTTTTCACACAAATAGTCTTCTTTTGGTGGTGTTTGACCACCACTGGGTTTATTACATTTTTTTATTATATAAATGAAAAAAAGACTGAACGTTTTGGGGGGAAAAAAATAGTATTTTCTGCTATAAAACATATCCAATAAAATAATTAAAAAATCTAATTTCTTCACAAATGTAGGCCAAAATGTATTCTGCTACAATGTCTTTGGTAAGAATAACAAAATAGTAATGGTGACTTATAGTGGGTCTGTGATAGTGTGGCAGGCAATCTGACACTAACTGACACTGGGTGGGAACTAACACTGAAATCAACAGTGACAATAATACAGTGATCAGTGATAATACTATACACTCTCACTGTACTAATGACACTGGCTGGGAAGAGGTTACCATCTTGGAGTAATCAAGAGGTTAAATATGTGCCTAACTATGTATACTGTGTGTATTATGTACTGCTTTTTACTAAAAATCTCTTTGTTCCCACTGTACAGAGCCCTGTGTTGATTGTCAACACAGGGCTCTGGGCTGGGATTGGACACAACCAATCAGTAGGTCCCAGCCATGGATCATTGGCCGGGACCTGCTGACAAAATCCTGCTGTATCTAATCACAGTGGATGATGGCAGCCCTGGGGCTGTGTGTGCACCCTGTACCAGAAAGAGGCCAGCGACGTATAAGTCACTGTGCCTGTATGGGCCGCCCATCAGCAGTACATTGCAGGTGGGTGGTCCTTAAGTGGTTAATCTCTGGCTTGCCTTAGAATGGCACTACAGTGCACCAAAGCACATAACATGAGCTACTTTGCATTGTGGTAATGCATGTGTTACCGCAACATGGAAATGTAAACCCATTGAGCCATAGGCATGGGCGATCATCGGCAATTTTAAAAGAATGATCACTTTAGTAAAACATACATCCGCACCTAGCCTTAGAAAATTTGCTCTCATTTTGGACAATAGGATATCAACAATAGGAAGATTTTCCATTATTGAAATTGTTTGAACATTTCAGAGTGGAGATGACACTGATTTGTCTTCACAGTATGAGCTATTAAACATTGGTGTGATTTCCTTTTATAGTCTGGAGAGCAGCTGATTTCTACTTGTATTAGCAATGTTATTTGACAGTACATACAGTTGTGTTCAAAATAATAGCAGTGTGTTAAAAAAGTGAATATAGCTCAAAATCCTTCTAATAGCTTTTATTTCCATACACACAAATGCATTGGGAACACTACACATTCTATTCCAAATCAAAACATGAAGAAAAATATATCAAATTTGTGTTGTTCCTCTAAACAAATTGAAGAAAAGTGAATATTAGACTGTTAAAAAAAAAATAGCAGTGTTTGTATTCTTCTTTACAAACTCAAACATTCACTATATAAACTGAAAAATGTTTGAAGATTTTGCTTTCCTTTGAATCACTTAATGAATATTTAGTTCTATAATCACTGTTTCTGAGAACTGCTGTACATCTGTGTTGCATGAAGTCAACCAACTTCTGGCACCTGTGAACAGGTATTCCAGCCCAGGATGATTGGACTACATTCCACAGTTCTTCTCTATTTCTTGGTTTTGCCTCAGAAACTGCATTTTTTATGTCACCCCTCAAGTTTTCTATTGGATTAAGATCCGGGGATTGGGCTGGCCACTCCATAACGTCAATCTTGTTGGTCTGGAACCAAGATGTTGCACGTTTACTGGTGTGTTTGGGGTCGTTGTCTTGTTGGAACACCCATTTCAACGGCATTTCCTCTTCAGCATAAGGCAGCATGACCTCTTCAAGTATTCTGATGTATTCAAACTGATCCATGATCCCTGGTATGCCATAAATAGGACCAACACCGTAGTATGAGAAACACCCCCATATCATGATGCTTGCACCACCATGCTTCACTGTCTTCACAGTGTACTGTGGCTTGAATTCAGTGTTTGGGGGTCGTCTGACAAACTGTCTCCAGCCACTAGACCCAAAAAGAACAATCTTACTTTCATCAGTCCACAAAATGTTGCGCCATTTCTCTTTAGGCCAGTCAATGTGCTCTTTGGCAAACTGTAACCTCTTCAGCACGTCTTTTTTTCAACAGTGGGACTTTGCGGGGGCTTCTTGCAGATAGCTTGGCTTCACATAGGCGTCTTCTAATTGTAACAGTACTCACAGGTAACTTTAGACCTTCTTTGATCTTCCTGGAGCTGATTGTTGGCCGAGTCCTTGCCATTTTGGCTATTCTTCTATCCATTTGAATAGTAGTTTTTCGCTTTCTTCCAGGTCTTTCAGGTTTTGGTTGCCATTTTAAAGCATTTGCGATCATTTTAGCTGGGCAGCCTATTATTTTCTACACTTCTTTATATGTTTTCCCCTCTCCAATCAACTTTTTAATCAAGGTACGCTGTTCTTCTGAACAATGTCTGGAACGACCCATTTTTAGAATTTCAGAGAGAAATGCACTGTAACCAGCATGTACAACATTTGCTGCCTTCCTTCCTTAAATAAGGGCAATAATTGCCACCTGTTTTTCAGAGAATGAATGACCTCACTAATAGAACTCCACACTGCTATTATTTTGAACATGCCCCTTTCAATTAGTGATTCAATTACACAGAATCAGCAGCATGCATGTCATGACTGTTGGGTCTGTTGGATTTCTATTACTCTACTACAACTGCTAGTAAATTTTTTGCCATGTAGAAATATAATTTCTACCAAAAACAGTGATTGATCAGGTTAGTGATGTCTGACTGCTATTATTTTGAACACAACTGTACATTTCAGTGCTGTATTTCTTCTTACCAGATAGTTATATGAAGGGATGTCTTCCTACCTACACTTCTTTCATAAGAAAGGCTTATTACGATAATGTTTCCACCAAAGTCAGAGGCTCACAACTGAGGCAGCATAGAACTCTGTGAGATAAAAGCAAAATCTCTACTCCTGAGAAAAAATTGGTGAAGTGCATGGTATAATGACCTTTACAGTCGTCCATGCAGCCTTAACATCACTTCCTGCCCCATCCCATCATGTTTCGTCACCCTGGCATTTTCAAGAGGAGCCTCTAGAAAACGTCAGGATGACTATATGCATTGGGGCAGAGCAGGAACTGAGGTCATCCCACACAGTAATTTTAGTTCTCTGGTGTGGAGATGGAGGATCATGGATGATGCTCACAGATGGATTAATATATGTTTGGAGAAAGTTTGCACAGCACTAAGCACTTTTTTTTTTTTTGTTAAGTAGTTGAAAGTTTTTCGCATGGTTCCTTTGACCTGGGGGTTACATACAGGTGCATCTCAATAAATTAGAATATCATTAAAAAGTTATTGTATTTCAGTAATTCAATTCAAAAAGTGAAACTCATATATTATATAGATTCATTACCTACAGAGTGATATAATTCAAGCATTTCTTTCTTTTAGTTTTAATGATTATGGCTTAGAGCTAGGGAAAACCTAAAATTCAGTTTCTCAGAAAATTAGAATATTACATAGGACCAATAAAAAAAAGGATTTTTAATACAGAAATGTTGGCTTACTGAAAATATGTCCATGTACAATACAGTATGTACTCAATACTTTGTCGGGGCTTCTTTTGCATAAATTACAGCATCAATGTGGCCTGGCATGGAGGCGATCAGATTGTGGCACTGCTGAGGTGTTAAGGAAGCCCAGGTTGCTTTGGTAGCGGTCTTCAGCTCATCTGCATTGTTGGGTCTGGTGTCTCTCATCTTCACTGACTGTGGAAACTTCACACTAGACCTTCACTCTTCCTCCAGACTCGGGGACCTTGATTTCCAAATGAAATGCAAAATTTACTTTCATTCACAAAGAGGACTTTGGACCACTGAGCAGCAGTCCAGGCCTTTTTCTCCTTAGCCCAGGTAAGACACTTCTGACGTTGTCTCTGGTTCAGGAGTGGCTTCACACAAGGAATGCGACAGTTTTAGCCCATGTCCTGGATACCTCTGTTGGCTCTTGAATCACTGAAACCAGTTATAGTCCACTCCTTGTGAATCCCCCCAGATTCCGGAATGGTCTTTTGCTTCACAATCCTCTCAAGGCTACCATTATCCCACTTGCTCGTGCACCTTTTTCTACCACAATTTTTCCTTCCACTCAACTTTCCATTAATATGCTTGGATACAGCACTATGTGAACAGCCAGCTTCTTTTGCAATGACCTTTGGTGTCTTACCCTCCTTGTGGAGGGTGTCAATGACTGTCTTCTGGACAACTGTCAAGTCAGCAGTCCCCATGATGGTGTATCCTACAGAACCAGACTGAAAGACCATTTAAAGGTTCAGGAAACCTTTACAGGTGTTTTGAGTTAATTAGCTGATTAGAGTCTACAATAGTGAACTTTTTCACAATATTTAAATTTTCAGAGATACTGAATTTTGGTTTTTCACTAGCTGTAAGCCATAATCATCAAAAATAAAAGAAAGAATTGCTTGAAATATATCAATCTGTGTGTAATGAAGCTATATAATATGAGTTTCACGTTTTTAAATTAATTAGTGAAATAAATTAACTTTTTGATGATATTCTAATTTACTGAGATGCACCTGCACAACAAAGTGGACCTTTCATAGTAGGGGCAAATTTCTGTGGGCTAGAAAAAAAAACACCTAAAAGTGTACTATAGTGCTCCAGTGATTAATGGCCAAAGTAAAAGATGACTATTCCTTAAGGATATAGTTTATTGCGGCAAACCTTTTCACATCTTTCAACATCAGCTTCCTTTGTGGCTCTTTGCACTTACTCGTTCAGATGGGGGAGGTTTAAATATCTGGAGGGCCCTTATTAAAAGGGGCATCCAGATTTCAATAAGCCCCCCCGCCTGCAGACCCCCACAACCAGGCACTTCCCCACGTTGAGGGCATGTGGCTTGGTAAGGTTCAGAAATTGGGAGCACGCTGCTTTCCTGTCCTGCCAGGCTGCATGTTTAGATTAAAGGACTGGTATGGATTTTTTGGGGAGGTCCCTTTTTCCCCCCCCTTTTTTCACTCTTGCCAATTTTTGGGGGTGGGGGCTTAGCAGAAAAAAAAAACGTAAAATTACCTGCTATTAACAAGCAAGAAGGACCCTTAAAAAAATGGGTAAATAGCAGCAGCAAAACATGCCGGTGACACACACAAACACAAAATTAGTCCTAAAAAATACTTGAGTCTTTTTAACCACTTGCCCTCTAGAGGATTTACCCCCCTTAATGACCAGGCCTCTTTTTGCTACTCGGCACTGCACTCATTCAACTGATAATTGCGCGGTCATGCAATGCTGTACCCAAACGAAAATTACGTCCTTTTTTCACACAAATAGAGCTTTCTTTTGGTGGTATTTGATCACCTGTGTGCTTTTTATTTTTTGCTCTATAAATAAAAAAAGACCAAAAATTTTGAAGAAAAACAATATATTTTTTACTTTCGGCTATAAAAAATATATAGTAAACTCAAAGTTAGTTATAAATGTAGGCCAAAATGTATTTTGCTACATGTTTTTGGTAAAAAAAAAATTCCAGGAAAGGTATATTGATTGCTTTGTGTGAACGTTATAGCGTCTACAAACTATGGTATAGATACTGTAATTTACGCCATTTTTTTGCTATACAGCGCTGCACTAGTTTAACTGACAATTGCGCGGTCAGGCAATACGGCACATAAATGAAATTTTTTTTCACACAAATAGAGCTTTCTTTTGGTGGTATTTGATCACCTGTGCACTTTTTATTTTTTGGCGCTATAAACAAAAACATTTTCGAGAATTTTTTTTTTTTTTTTTAAAAAACAATATTTTTTCATTTCTGTGATAAAAAATATCCCAAAAAACTAAAATTTCGCTATAAATTTAGGCCAAAATGTCATCTACTCCATGTTTTTGGTTAAAAAAATCCCAATAAGTGTATATTGATTGCTTTGCGTGAAAGTTATAGCATCTACAAACTATGGTATAGATAATAGAATTTACACAGCTTTTACTTTCTGACTGCCCATCATATTTCTTGAGGTGCTAAAATACCAGGATAGTACAAACACCCCCAAATGACCCCTTTTCGGAAAGTAGACACCCTAAGCTATCTGCTGAGAGGCATATTGAGTCCATGGAAGATTTATTTTTTTTCCCACAAGTTTCTGGAAAATGACAAACTTTTTTTTTTTTCCAAAAAATACTTTTATTAGAAAAAATGTAAGGCATAACAATGTAAATACAAATACAGATCACAGTCCGAGCATAGACACAATAGGTAGCATCCCGTTTCGCGGACGGGCCATGGGTTTGAACTGCAGTACAAATTGAGATGAGATACTGTATATCATTATATCAAATGTATATAGCAAACCAGCAGATACAAAGAGTATAGTAGATAAGTCGATAGAGGTATACAGCATTGATTACTGATCTAGTTACTTGGGAACCCTTATGTTAAGGGAATTTGAGGTGTTGGTTAGGGATAGCACATGATAATGTGTATGTTATGTTGTGTATTCAGGACCGTGTGAGCCACGTGAAATTAGTCACACCTGTATGAGAAATTAAATGTTATATTTTGTTGGGGATATATTAATAATGAAAGCGTATAAAAGGTGTGAGATAAAGAGAAGTCGGAAAGGAGAATAGTTAGAGGAAGAGATGTAGAGTGAGGTAGCGGCGGGGGGGATATGAGATATAAAAAGGGGGGGGGAAAGGGGAGGGGGAGAATGGGTGAGGAGTAAAGGGAATGTTAGAATGGGTAGTTGCAGATAAAATAAATCACAACATTTTGTATGAGCCAGAAAGATAATCATATAGCTTAGGATGCAATTTGTGCAAGATCATTCAATGGAGCAACATGTGGGCCAAGAACCCGAAAGGCAGGCCATTATGTCGAGTCTCAGCCCATCCAAATGTGCATCAAATACATTTTTGGTGGACAAGGCGTTCCCTAGAACAGCACCGTGTCTAATCATTCAGTCAGGTGGTGTAGGCTGTTCATGCGTTAATTGGTGATAGGTATTGGTGGTTTTGAAATGACTCCAACAAGCCCATGTTTTCCTGAATCTCTCGGGATGTTCTTTTGCTACAGAAATCAATTCCTCCATTTTCTCAATTTTGTTGATCCTAGCAAACCATTCTCGAATAGTGGGAACATGTTTTGAGCGCCAGTGGACTGGGATACATTGTTTTGCTGCGTTTACCATGTGCATGGTGAGTGATTAACAGTATGTTCTAAATGGAAGTGTGGAGTGGTGGAGCAAGAATTGTGTGGGGGAGAGGTCTAGGGAGTATGTAGTTACTTGCGTGATTATGGGTTGGATTTTCCCCCAGAAAGGCTTTAGCAATGGGCAGTCCCACCAGATATGCAAGAGTGTACCCGTTGCCTGATGACATCTCTAACACGAATTTGAAATGTTAGAGTCAAATTTGTGAAGCAGGGATGGAACTCTGTACCATCTAGAATATAGTTTAAAATAGTTTTCTTGTGTGGAGACACATATGGACCCTTTGTGTATATGTTCATAAATGTGATCCCAGTCTTCTGGCGATAGTTGGAGTTTCAAGTCAGAGCTCCAGGCCTTGCAAGGTTTTCTAGACGGAAGGTCAATGGTGTGTTCGAGGCATGTGTAGAGCTTAGATATAACATGTCTCTGGGGATAGTCTGTTGAGCAAAGTTTTTAAAATGGGGTGAGTGGTCTAGAATAATCTTTTAGATGTGGAGAGCTATGTATAAAGTGGTGGAGCTGTCTGTACATCCACGGCGTCAGGGTTAGGGATGGCCATTTGTTTAGAAGGAGGTCTCTGGGTAAGAACATCTCATCTTTGAAAAGTTGATGCAAATTTAAATTGTCTGTGGGGTTAGACCCGGTGAGAAAGGCACGAGACATACCGGGGGGGGGGGGGGAGTCTGGAGTCACTTCATTTTGATAGGAGTGAGTGGGCCAGGGGTTGAAGAGAAACCTGTTTTCTGATATATCAGATGATAACACGATAGAGTAGGGCCTATAAGAAGGTGTTCCCTGAACTCAGACGGAATGTGGGAATTTTTCAGCCAAGGGGAGGTGGCGAGCGGGGTCCCCGAAAATGCAGCTTCCAAATTAACCCAAGCCTTGCAGTTGCAGTTTGTAAACCAATCTACTATTCTTGCCATGTGACAGGCTCTGTAGTAGCGGGTGATATCAGGCAGTCCAATACCTCCGCTCGTCTTAGGCATGGTAAGTTGTTGAAAACCGATTCTGGGGCATTTATTACACCATAGAAATGAGGTACATAATGTTTTATAGGACTTAAAGAAGGAATTAGGCAGTTTGATTGGAATCGTTTGCATCAGGTATAGTAGTCTAGGAAGCACGTTCATCTTGAGAATAGCTGCTCTGCCAAATCAAGAGAAAAATGGTTTGTCCCATGTCTGTAGATCTTTGGTGATGCTACATAGGATGGGTCAAAGTTCTTGGTATAGAGCTCTGTAAGGTGAGTTGGTAATTGAATTCCTAAGTAAGTGATAGCCTCGGGCTGCCATGCGAAAGGAAAGTTCGTTTTCGCCTGTCTGACTGTATCTTGGGTTAGGAAACATTGAGGGAATGGGATTTATTGAAGTTAATTTTAAAATTGGCCAAATACTGGAATAATTTGAAATAATGTAGTAAGTTAGGTAGCGTAATATGTGGGTCTGTCAGGAAAAGTAAGATGTCGTCAGCAAAGGCCGCTATTTTGTGAATTTTGCCATTGATTAAAATTCTTTTGATGTTGTCATTCTGTTTAATGCAGTTCAAAAAAAGTTCCAACGTAAGAATGAATAGGAGGGGGGATAATGGACATCCCTGTCTGGTCCCATTGCTTATCGAAAAGGCGTCTGAAAGGAGGCCATTGACTCTCACTTTAGCCGTTGGTGTTGTATATAAAGATATGATGAAATTCAAGAGACGTGGAGGAAGCCCAAGGCTAGTCAGAACTGCCTCCATGTAGTCCCATGCCAATCTGTCGAAGGCCTTTTCAGCGTCTAGAGAGAAGAAAAAGCCAGATTGTTTCTTCTGTGTCAACCAATGATGTACATTTATTGCCCTGATCGTATTGTCTCTAGCCTCTCTACCGGGAACGAACCCCACCTGGTAAGTGGAAATAATAGGGTCTATGATGCGTAATAAACGATTGGCCAGTATTTTGGCAAAAATCTTTAAATCCACGTTTGGGAGGGAAATCGGACGATAGTTTGCTTGTGATGTCTGGTCTTTGTTTTCTTTTGGTATAAGCGTGATGTGGGCTTCAGAAAGATGGCACATGGACTGTCCTGGGGTATCTAGTGAATTGAAGGCCTTTAGGAATGGGTGTGCGAGGATGTCTATGAAGGATTTGTAATATGTGGTTATAAGTCCGTCTGGGCCTGTCAAAGCTCCGTCTAGATCTCTTGCTTGTGACTGGGAAATGGTTAGATATTGGGCGAGAAAAGTCTGGGTAATGACCTTACGTGATCTAGTATCCCCTGTCGGTTTTGGGGCTAAGGGTAGGTTGTAGAGGGTAGTATAATATTTCTCAAATTCGGCTGCAATATCCACAGAAGTTTTTAAGTAAGTGACCTTGTTTGGAGGTAAGTTGATGAATGGTGCGAGACGCTTTTTTAGATTGCAAGGCCCTGGCTAAAACCTTGCCGCTCTTATTTCCATGTTCATAAAAGAGTTTCTGAGATAAAGTTAAATTACGCTTGGTTTTCTTTTCCACTATGTTTCGGAGTTGTTTGCGTCCCTGGTCAAGTTTAGTCGCAGAGTTTACTGCCTTAGAGCGTTTACGTGAGCATTCAAGTTTATGTACTTTTTAAACTATAGAAGTAAAAGATGCCTGAGCTATGGGTTTTCGAGAAGCAGTGATTGAAAGCAGGAGCCCACGTATCACACATTTGTGTGCTTCCCATTGTATGAGAGGTGTTGTTTCCAAGGACGCATTATCCTTAAAATAATTGGTCAGAGATTCACGAATTTGGAGGGTAACGGAAGAGTCAGTAAGCAGAAAGGGATCTAATCTCCACGTTTTGGACGTAAATGGGGCATCGGGAAGATGTATGGTCATCATGATCGGGTGATGGTCAGAAAGAATCATTGGTTCAATAGAGGCTGATTTCAATGTGTGTAAGTCTTTTTGTGAAAGAAAAAGATAGTCAATTCTGGAATGACGCTTGTGAGGTGCAGAGAAAAAAGTGTAGACTTTGTCAGAGGGGTGTAGGGTACGCCATGTATCATGGAGAAGAAGGTCATTCAGTTCAATTTTAATCTGTTTAAGTGCTCGGTAGGGTTTGGATGAAAAGCCTGTCGAAGTGTCTTCCAATGGATTCAGTGCTACATTAAAATCGCCCCCAAGAATCAAGATACCCGATTGGAATGTTGCAAGTGTTTTAGAAATTTTACAGAAAAAGCTCACTTGTGACATATTGGGGCTATAGATGTTGGCTAAAGTAAGCGGTTTGTTGTAGAGGATGCCTTTAAGGAAGAGGAACCTTCCCTCCGGATCCTCAAGAGAATCAGTAATTGTAAGCGGGAGTGTTTTGGAGATCAAGATGGACACACCTTTTTGCTTTTACCTCTGTGTTAACTGAATGGTAGACTGTTGGGTAATTAGCATTGGAAAACGTAGGGATATAATCAGAACGAAAATAAGTTCCTTGGATGAAGAGCACATCTGCTCGCAAGCTTTTCATGTAAGTCAGGAGATGTGAGCGCTTCTCAGGTATATTTAGGCCTCTTGCATTAAGAGATGCCACAGAAAGTGTATGGTGGGCTTGTATAGATGTGGGTTTAGTAGGCATTGTCTTGTATGGGAGAAAAAGTACTATTCAAGGTCTATAATTGCAGCAGATAGGTGTGAGAGAAAGACAAAAAAAAAAAAGGAGAAAAAAGCCACAACCCCCCCCAAACAGCCCCTTTAAAAAACAGAGAAAATGAAAATTAGAGATAGGAATGAAAAAGATAGAGAGGAAGAGTCAAGAAATCAGAAAATAGAGGTGAGAAGTGTTAGGTGCTCATAGTAAAAATGTGGAGGTGTGTTTTCCTAAAACTTCTCTTACACAACAAACTCCGGGGACAGTGTAGTCCAGCTACGCCGTCCTGTGTTAAGAATCGTATGTGTTGGTGAGATACTTAATGTATTGTGTGTGAATATGGAATTCAAATCGGAGATGTATCGGACCCAGAGGTGGCCGCTGTGGGGGGTTGCGTGAGAGTCCCAGGAAGACAGTCTAGGACCTACTAGGTATGAAAAGTGTGTATAAGATAGGGTCCAATGGAAGGTAGCAGTGACACACGGAGATAGGTGGATGTCAGCAAATGTTTGTAGGGAGAGGTGTCCAATGTTTGTAGGGGCAGGTAGGAGATATTATATGTAGAGGTGTTTTGGCTGTAATAGTGTGGGTAATCATGTGCAAATCTAGGGATGCTCACTAATAAGTATGAAGGTATGATATTCTGAAGGACGGTTCCTATGTGTCTAGTTGTATGTAATACTGTCTTGGGAAGGCATCAAGGTAGGGCTATGTAACAGGATGTGGCATAGTCATACATTTATAATACTATAGTATCACAAGATAAGTAGTATACATTAATAGTAAGTTTCTTTCTGTAGTTGTCCATGAGCCATACAGTGTGATCACAAAAGACAACGCGAAAAAGGTCTCCTTATACTGTGTCAATTCAGAATGAAGATATTAATCTTATATGAAACCTTACAGGGAAACAGCAAGTACATAACGCATAAATATTCAGAAATGCGGGCCAAGGGCAAACCATCTGGTTAAACTGCATCCCTGAAATCCTGATATAAGAGAAATATGGGCCTCAACCGAGGCGTTCCACGCTGTGAAGCAGGCCGCTATCACGGATGCAGGTGAACTCCAGAATAAGCAAGGTTGTGATAAACTGCTGAAGTAGCATCGTGAATCTGTGGCCTGTCAAGAGCGCGGTCCATAATAATCTATGTTCACATATCAGAAACTTGCACAACCATAGAGTGAACTGGTAGTATGCATAGCAATTAAAGAGAACCTATGCCTTAGACATATCTTAACACCTTGTCCAGGGGCAGTTAGGGGGTTTGTGTTTGAAGATGACTTGGAACCTGGGTTTCTAAGGTAATCACACCTTATACTGAGAAGAATGTGAAGGCAGCCAAAATATGAGGGGAGAGGAAGGCGATGTACAGAGGATGGGGGGGGGGGGGTAAGTGTATGAGTGCATTGCATATAGTGTCTCCAGTGTTCATGTATAAATCTGGGTATGATCATGAACGTGTAGGGGAGTGTGATATTCGGAGAAAGGTTCCTATGAGCTTATATGTAGACAAAAAGCTCATGAAGAGACACTATGGGCAGATTGTGCATCAAGGTATGGCATGGTCACACAATAACAGCACTACAGAACCACAATATAAACACTGAATAATAGTGAGAAGGCTCGTTCTGGAATTGCTCATGGATCATAGAATATGTTCCAAATGGGCAATGCGAGAAGGCCTTAATAAACCGTAGTAGTTCAAGCTCAAAAACTCAATCGCATAAGATTCCCTGTCTAAGGACATCAATTGCAAAATGCGAGGAGATTCAGTGACGCAGACCTACGTCAAGGCAATTGAGCGGTCTGCATCCCTGGATTTCAGACAAAGAAATACTTCGGTCTCAGCCGAGGCTATCCGTATAATGCAGTAGGCCATTACTGACCAAACAAACAAACTCCAGAGCCAGCAAGATTATGAACCGCGGCTCTATTAGCACCTCTACCATGCAGCCTGCAGAGAGCAAGAGCTACTATAGTCTCAGTATAAACATTCAAAATCGGTATAAACATATAATGAACAGATAGTATACATGAGAGTTAGAACAATCGAATGCGATACGCATACCCTAGTGTCTTATCTCAGGGCGGACAGAAGGTTTTCTATTGAAGGTGAAATGGAACCATGGTTTAGAAGAAAATCACACGATGTATTAGCTCAGGTGTGGAAGTAGCTATAGAATGGGGGAACGGTGATGCACGGGTGAAAGGAGAAGTGTCATTCGTGACGTGCCTTTGCGATGAGCTGGTGAAGCTGGTAGACTGTCCCCAATGATGAGCCTTCGTCATACAGGAGAGGACGAGGTGCGGTGGGATGGTCTGCGTCGCCTTGCTCCTCCAGGGTGTCCAGCAGACTGGGCCTCCATTGGGTCTTCATCCATCAGAGATGGGAGTTGGGATTCACCGGAACAGTTGGGTATTTCCACTATTGGGATATCTAGAGCCTCACAGAATAGTGCGATATCTTCAAGGAATCTCAGGAGAGCAGGTCGCCCCATGTGTTTTGCTGAGAGACCAAACGGGAATCTCCAGCGGTATGCTATACCCCTGGAATGTAATAGATCCAGTAAAGGGCGTAAATCCTTTCTACGTTGTAAGGTGAGATGGGAGAGATCTTGAAATAATTTGATTTCGGCTCCATTATATATCACGCGGTTTCGATCTCGTGGTCTGCGTAATATTTCTTCCTTAAGTCGGAAGTTGACTAAGCAGCAAATTATATCTCTCGGGGGATCAGTGTCTCTACCTCTAGGACGCAGAGCCCTATGGAGGCGTTCGATCTCAATAGGAGACTCCTGTGGTCTTTCCAAAAGGTCAATAAAAATGGTTAAGAGCGTTTGGGTGAGTTGGCCCGTTTCAATTACTTCAGGGACGCCATGTACCCTTAAATTATGTCGTCTTCCCCTGTTGTCCAGGTCCTCGATGTGACAATCAAGCTCTCTTAGATGCATAACACCCGGCGGGTAATCACCGGCCGGGACCCAGTGATTGACACCCGCGGCCGCAATCGGTGCTGCGGGCAGGGTGGTCGCGCGCCTTGCGCGCGCCCCCTAGTATGTAAACAAGGATCACGTTTATATACGTGATTCTGCCTACATGGGCCGCTTTGCCGCAGTATATGTACTGCGCCTGTCCCCTAGTGGTTAAATTTCAGTGAATGCAGGAGGGATGTTCGATGGGTGGAATTCTGACTGAACGTTCTTAAAGTGTTACTAAACCCACAACAGTAAAATAAGTCTGTATATGCAGTAAAGCATGCTTGTTATACTGTCTGTGGAAATCTCTGTGGAACCTAAGTGGTTAATCCTCAGCATTGTGTAAAAATGCTGTTTGATCCTGTCTTCTCTGATCCTCCCCCTCTTTTACTGTCTCCAATTCATCTGCTGATAGTACAGAGGTCTAGGAGTAACTCTGCACATGCTCAGTTTTAGCACAGGGCGCATCAGCGCTGTCCAGACAGAGGGTCAGGGGTCCTGCAGCCTCACAGGACAATCGGGAGAATGAAAACTCCTCTTACAAGCTTTAACCAGTGCTCAGCTGGACACTGATAGTCAAAAGACTGCTATAACTGCTGATGAGAAGATATAGAGCATCTTGTATTTACTAAAATAATTGCATTTCCATGTTCTGTGTACTGTGGGAGACCAGATATAGTCAATGCAGGGTCCGGGGTTTAGTAACACTTTAAAGTTTGAATCTTATTCAAACATCCAAACAGTGAATCAGAAGACAAAAGCTGGAAAGGGCGACACTGGATGATTAAGCCCTGTAGGGGGGGCGAAACATGTCAAAGGAGCATGGCTAGGAAGAGCTTAGGTTGAAGCCGCATCTTTACCTCTCTATATAGTGCAGGGTTTCTCAAACAGGGTTCTGTGGAACCCTAAGGTTCCTCCAAAGGTTGCTAGGGGTTCCTTGAGCAATGCACAATTTTTGTCTCTCAGGTAAGTTCCCACTGGCACCATTGATCCTTTTTAGCAATCTGTAAGTGGGTAATTCTTCCCAATAACCACACGTGTAAGGAGCATTGTTCCCACGGACCATCACACTAATGTATCATGAATTGTGGATATAGTCATATTTAGCAGGGGTTCCCTTAAAGTTATGTCAAGGGTTCCTTTGCATTGAAAAGGTTGAGAAAGGCTAATATAGTGGCTGGGCTTCAGTTTCCACCTTCTGTCTTCTGATCTGTTTCAGCTAGCCTGGATGAGCTTGTTTGAACGTCATCACCCAATCTGTGTTTTGGACGTTTTGCTGTGCTTTGTGCAGCGATTCAAGTTTTTGTCTATGGGTCACATCCACACAGCTAACGTTCTGTCCAAACTTGCGTTCAAACAAAACGTTCGACTCCTTCCTACCAACAATGTTAAAATTGGACTGATTGCTAAAGTGTATATTAGCATGATCTACTAATTACAGTTTGTGGTGGCCCTGATTAATCCCCCCAAGAACACTAAATAAGAAATGTGCTTATTTCTGAACTTTCAGCAACCCATTGGGCAGATCACTGGAAAAATGGAGATAATTCCATTTCACACTGGTCCTGTTCAAAGCCGTACATCACGCAGAGTTTATGAAAGGATTCACTGCAGGAACAGGTGCCCAAGCAAGAGACACACTTCACATGAAAGGAACAGAAACTTCTATTTCACTTACAAATAACATTTCAGTCTGCCTTGTTATAAATCATTGTTATAAAATAATAATCCTCAGATAGGTATGACTGATAAGAAGCAAAGAATTTTGGAATCCTACATACACAAGGTTTCAAATAATTGTGTGTGTTTGAGATTATAGACGAGGTATGAGCATGCTTTCCTTCCACGCCTTGCTCTAGAAAAAAATGGCTGCTAAAATATGGTTGGTAATTACGAGCAACTCTTTTCTACATGGAGACCAAACTGGATAAACATGTAACAGTGATTAGCTGATCTTAATGTGGTATGTAACCCAAAAAACAAATGTAGTATGCTGTCCTACTAGCGGTTAGCCGACAGCTAGCTAACAAAATTGACAGAAGCAGCGTTTTGTTTCATTCCAAAACTGAATTTACTTCTGTGAATAGTTCTGCAAAACTGCAATACAATCACATAAACTGAAATTACAATATGCTTGTATATGTGTCTCTCACATATGCATACAATGAATAAATTTCTTGCAAACAGCTACCTGCAAATCACATTGACTACATTTAAATGCAATCTAGCTATGTATGTGGCTTTAACAAATACAATGAATGAACTTACAGGCATATGTGTATCAAAGGGAGAATGGAGGAGAACCTCACTGGTGTTCTAGAAGCTGAAATGGTTTATGGGAAATCTTTATTCTTAACAAACATGAAACACTTCCTGTTCTTTATTGATAAGGGTGGAATTGCAGTGAACACCCAATAGATGGCTTCCTACTCAACACAATGATGATATACGATATACAGAACACATAATACATTGCAGCTCACCAATCATTAGAAGTGGTGGCTGCATTTGTTTTTAATTTTTTAGGCTTTTCCCCCTCTGTTTTCACCTGGTGATCTAGCACTTCCTGTATTAGAATGCCCCCACTCTAGAAGAAAGAGCACAAGGGGGAATCTTTGGACAACATCATTGTTAATCTGGGGGGAAGAGAGTATTAGTTGTACTAGCAGAGTTTGGTACTCTAACAAATTGAAGCTGAACTTCAGCTAACACTTTATACACAGTTACAGAAAACATTTTTTTTTCCCTTTGGGATAAAGGTTTTACATAATTAAATAAAAGCTGACCATTGTAAGCAGTAGTAAACGGTTTATCTTATCCAGGGGCGGACTGACAACTCATGGGGCCCCCGGGCAATAGGGGATCATCGGGCCCCTGTGTCCTCGCCCACACCCAAAAAAGCCTATGAAAAAGCCAATGAAAAGGTACCAGGGGCATCTCATGGGGCCCCCTACTGACCCCGGGCAGTGCCCGAGTTCTCGAATGGTCAGTCCGCCCCTGGTCTTATCCCTCAAACTGCTACATGTGCAAAAAAACTTGTTCTTTTGAAAAACAACAGATTTACTGGCCAGATCACCAAGTGAAATTTTTTTTTAAAAAGAAACCTAGAAAAGAATTGGTAAGCCGCAATGAAATAAATGTTTACTTTTGGGTTTAAAATCGCATTAACAAATTATTGTATTATAGTTGATTTGAAAATCTTTCTCTATTAAACCTTAATTCTAACCTTGTTCCTAATACATTTTTGACAGGTTTTTATTTATGTCTGTGAACCCAGTGGGAATATTTTTCTTACATCCTGTCATTGTGATGGCTGTACAAAATATAGTAGGGGGAAGTGAGGACACTACTCGGAATGTTTTTATTTTTCTTTGTATCCATTGTGGCAGTGCTGTACTCTGACAGGGTGTAAATAGTTGACCCAGGATTCTCATCCAGGCAGGCTTAGGGGCTCCAGGGGGCTTTTGTCATTCAGAAAAAAAACAGTTTTTAGTTTCTTTATCATTTAGTAAAATCCGTTTTGGTATCTGGATCCTGGAAATTTCATAGTGGTCTGGGTGGGATAAAATCTTCAGTCCTGGGAGCGGGTTTTGCAGACAACCAGCACACTGATGGTGCATTTGTGTTCTTGGATTTTAGGGGAATTGGGACTAGGGTTCTTGGCTGTACTGAAGCCAGTCAGCATGGGCTATCAAGTGAATGGATTAAGCTTTTGGGAGAGGTACTGAGTGGTACTGTATCACGGTCTGTGGGACCAGACTAAAGGCCAGAAGGCTGAATATTGTTTTCTTTGTGGATAGAAGATATGCTGAAAATCGAGAAGCAAGAAAAATTGATCAATTTTGGTTTTTTGAACTTTCTTTTAATGAAAATGGGCAAGAAAAGCCTTAAAAAGAAGAATTCAGTGAGTGACTTTGTCCTCAATGTAATACCACTGGAAGCTAAGTATCACACCCTATTGGTGAGAATTCTCTACACTTCCTGTCCTTACAGGGGGAAAGTTACCAAATGGGAACACAGACTACTAGTAATAAGAACCTGATTGGGGCTCTAACCCTAAGCGTGGGACTTCATGTATGTGCCTAGGCCATACCAGCACCAGACCTACTCCCATTTGTGTCAGCGGTTCCAGACAATAAGAAGAACTGAAACCTGGAGAGGTCCATTCACAAGCAAAGGGTTCTGGTAAAAAACTCGCAGGGACCAGGAATGGTCTGCTAACACCTGAGGACTAGATTGGAGAATGGTGCAGATTCCCAACCCTGAGTTCTACCATTAAAAGAAAAATCGAGTCCTGTGGCACCATTTGTGTTTGTTCCATGAATGGTCCTGTTTGGAAAGTTGAGTTATAGCAACTACTTTCACTAACAAGTTATTGAGTTCATGTTTCCAGTACAGTTAATGCTAAATGTTCCTTTGTATGTCAATAAGGATGCCTAAAGGGGGTGGTCCCCCTAATCCCATCCCAAAAAAAACAACTTTCCCCTCCTATCCCTGCAACTTTAGGAGAATGTTACTTCAGCTTCTGTGTGGTGGATACCTTGTCTGAGTGAGTTGCTATTGTGGCAAAGGGGCAGCATGTAATGAGGGACACCTGATGTATGGGGACATCTGATGTATGGTGGGACACTGTGAAGGGGGACACCTGATGCATGGGGACATGGTGATGGGGGAGGGACACCTGACGCAGGGGCACTGTGATGGGGGACATCTAATGTATGGGGACACGGTGATGAGGACTTCTGATGTATGGGGGCATCTGTTGTATGGGGACACAGGGATGGGGAACATCTGTCGTATGGGGACATCTGATGTATGAGGAGACTGATGGGGACACTTAATGTACTGTGATTGGGACACTGTGATGGGGGACACCTGATGTATGGGGACACTGTGATGGGAGACACCTGATATATGGGGACATGGTGATGGGGGAAACTTGATGTAGGGACACTGTTGAGAAGAGAGATGTTACACCCAGGTATATTCCCCTCATAGGCAGACTGTTAGTGCTCTGTCTCTATGCATCCTCCCAACACAGTCACAACTCACAGTCACAACTCAAAAATAAGGATTTGAAAAGCCGGCTACTCTTCTTCCCTAATATTTGTCTTTATTAGATTCGAGTAAGGTGTACAATTAAAATGAAAATTATATATATAAGCTAAAAAATATATAGCCTATATCACCGAGCAAAAATGTGAGATAATTTATATCAATAACATAATATAACTTAAACTGTGACTGGAGCTGCTATTTTAAATAAATTCAAAATAAAGGAACATAAATAAATGAAAACCACCATAAACAGCGCTCACTAATGAGATGCAATTCAATCCCCAAAATTGTGTGAAATATAAAACAATAAAAAATTCATAGATAAATATAAATAATACATAAACACTAAAAATACAATAAATAATAAACCACACTTCCACCAAACAGTGCAAAAGTGAAAAAAATATCAGTTCATAATATAAAGTAAAGTACAAATACAAATACAAAGGTGAAACGAGGTGGATTTATCTCACGGATGCTTTGACTCCCAATGGTTTAAATGTAGAATTAGATTTAAATTGTTTTATCAATGATTATTAGTTTTTTATTTTGTATTATTTATATTGAATTTATTTTATATGTATATGATTTTTTGTTTATTTTAGTTGTATTATTATATATCATGATGTATTTATGATGGTTTCCCTCTTTGTGATATAAATTGGGATATTGGACAACCACTTTTATGTTTGTCCACATGATGGCATTATTGAGCTTATTGCTCTTCTCTTCTAGGACTTGTCCATTTAGATAAGACTAATTGAGTGTATGCCATCATGTATGCCATCACAAGATGGCAGTAGAAGACTTATTGGTTGACCTATGGCTTTGCAAGCGGTCTTATAAAAGACCGAATGTCTGTATGTTGACCACACCCTCAGAGGAAGTCGTGTGACGAAACACGTAAGGGCGTGATCAGCAGTGACGTCACCATGCATGCCATGTCCAGGTGGCTGGACCATGTGATTGCTATTACGAGATTTGTAATCTACAGAGCGGGTGGTGAGATGCACATTGAAATAGCTAGCAGTTTCACTGCAGCTACACCTATCATTGAATGCTTTTTGTACTTTTATACAATGTGAGTTTTAATCTAAGGGGGGTATTTGTTGGCAATACATTTCTAAACGGTACTATGCAATGGCGAGTGTTCTTTATTTACCCACATATGGAATTTGAATATTACTTACCTTAATGGAGTTTGAGCTGGATTAACCATCTGATGAGTGACCATTATTACATCTGAGCCGATCTGGTTTAATGAATCTCCACATCTATTGGTATTTGATTTAAGGTTGATTAATCACCAGTATCTGGTGAGTTTGCACTTTGATGGGGTGTTGAACACATCGGAGATCACGGTTGTGGTGGATACTTTTTGAAAGAAAGATTTGTACCTTACTTTATATTATGAACTGATATTTTTTTCACTTTTGCACTGTTCGGTGGAAATGTTGTTTATGATTTATTTATTTTATTTTTAGTGTTTATGTATTTATATTTATTTATGAATTTTTTATTGTTTTATATTGCACACAATTTTGGGGATTGAATTGCATCTCATTTGAGCGCTGTTTATAGTGGTCTTCACTTATTTATGTACAATTAAAATGGCTTACGTGTTTCGGCAATGAGGGTGGTCGCCC
The DNA here is from genome assembly GCF_062004578.1 of Staurois parvus. NCBI lineage: Eukaryota > Metazoa > Chordata > Amphibia > Anura > Ranidae > Staurois > Staurois parvus. The sequence goes on along the minus strand of NW_028318672.1, from coordinate 1,409,950 downwards.
TTGAGGTCACAGCACAGTCCCAGCATCTTCCTTGCCTTTCCTCAAGTTCCACTAGCTGTCAGAGTCCGCTGTCCTTTTTACAGTGAGGGAGGGGAGACTGGATGCGGCCAGCAGAGCGAGCAGCAGAAACAGGGCAGTGCAGCCGGGATCTGCTCCTGCTCTGGTACTAAGAGTCTCCTTCTATCCCCTCTTCATTGTGTCAGCTCCTGATATGTCCACTCACAGTACACTATCTATGACACTTCTCTGGAATCTCCTGGAGGGGGGTGGGCAGGGGGCTCTGTGTTGGTGTCCCCACAAATTACCCCCCTGCAGTCCTAGCTAGCGGTCTCCTTTTACTGCAGAGGTGTGGGTGGGGGGCCCTCTGATGACCCCCTGCAGCCCTCTTAGGTGGGGGTCTCCTTCTCCTGGAGGTTGGGGTGGCCAGGGCAGTGTGTGAAGGTCACCTCTGATCACCCCCCCCAATCCTCCTAGCTGGGGGTCTCATTTTTTGGAGAAGGTTGAACGGGGGGTATGTGTGGAAGCCCCCTCTGATCACCCCCTGCAGTCCTCCTAGCTGGGGGTCTCCTTTTACTGGAGAAGGGTGGGCAGAGGAGTACGTGTGGGGGGGCCTCTGATCATCCTCCTTCAGTCTTCCTTGCTGGGGGTCTCCTTCTTCTGGAGGAGGTTGGACAGAGGTGGTCTGTGTAGGTGTGCAGTCCATTTAGCTGGGAGTCTCCTTTAACCATAAGGGGAGAGTATTCCTGTATTCCTGGATGACGGTCTCCCTATATTTGTCTGTATTCCTGGATGGATGTGAGGGGGTCTTTTTTAATTGCCCCCATGCACTCCTCCTGTTCAGGTGTCATCTTCTCCTAAGAGGGTCAGTATTCCTGGACAGGAGGAAGGGGCCCCTCTGATCACCTCCCTGCACTCTTCAGTGATGAGGGATCTGTAAATATAGAGGGGGAGTTAGGGGGTCTTATACAGAGCTGGGCAGATGTCAAGGGGTCTTATACAGAGGTCGGTAGGTGTCAGGGGGTCCTATATAGAGGTCGGTAGGTGTCAGCGGTCTTATATAGAGGTAAGTAGGTTTCAGGGGGTCTTTTATAAAGGTAGGTAGGTGTCAGGGGGTCTTATATAGGCATTGGTAGGTGTCAGGGGGTCTTATATAGAAGTCAGTAGGTGTCAGGGAGTCTTATATAGAGGTCAGTAGGTGTCCAACGGTCTTATATAGAGGTCAGTAGGTGATGGGAAGATTATTTAGAGGTCATTGTGTAGGAGGGTCTTATATAGAGGTAGGTAGGAGTCTGGGGTTTTATATAGAGATAGGTAAGTGTCGGAGGTATCAAAAAGATAGTTCAGTTAGTGTGGGGTCCTGCTCAAAACAGTCTACCTTGTTGTGGTGTCAGGCTTCATATTTTTTGACCAGAATATAATTCCCTACTGTTGAATCTTGAAAGCAGTGATGACTTGGAGCACACTTTTCATTTTCCTATATTAACCCCTTGGCGCCAGCGCCTCCCGGCCTTTTAAGGGTTTCAGAAGCCTAGAGGGGTTTTAGGGTCATGTGACTGCCGTGATTCGCCGTCATGGTGGTCACATGATCGGGAAAGGTCTCGATTGAAAGAGGAGGTCGGGACCTTTCCGTGCGTACTGGACATGTGTGCTGGGGGCGCGCAGGGTGCGTGCTCTCAGCACATATGTTTTTCTTAATTGCACACAAATGTGCGGCCGCTCGGCATCTAGGCCCAGACGCCGGAAGGCTGCACATTTGTGTGCGGCCGGCGTGAAAAGGATTAAGTTGTCAGACTGTTAAAATAAAATTAGATGCACTGAAGGACTCAGTGGGATGGCCAGTGGGTGTGCCCTGGGGAATGTTGGTGGTCACGCCTGGGGGCCCCAGGCCTAAAGCTATGTAAGGGGCCTGAAATTTCTGATGGCTGCCCTGCTCTTAATAAATGCCACTAGGTCTTAGAATGAGATATCCAACAAGATTATATAGGCTTGATGAGCAGATGTTACCAACTTTTGTCTATATAGTGTATATGAACCTGTAGCATCCATATGTGTTTCTTACATATGCAGACTCTTGCTTTACTGCTCTTTTTGACAATGCAACGTCTATGGGTCTGCCAATCTACAGAAATCAAAACACCTGTAAATGGCTGATATCTTATCTCAAAATCTGTTGAGAAAAATGGTTAATATACTGAATTTGAAATCTTGCCTGGTGCCTAATCTACTCACCAAACCTCTAAGGTAAAGACTGTAAAAATAATTTGGAATAGGTGCTCACTGATTTTACACATTAGGAAGGGATTTACTGAAACTGGAGCAAACAGTGTCTGGAGTAGCTGCACATAGTAACCAATCGGCTTCTACCTTCATTTTGTTCAACTAAGCTTTGACAGTAAAACCTAGAAGCTGATTGGGTACTATGCACAGCAGCACTAAATTCTACATGCTCCAATTTTAGTAAATTCCCCAATATGTTTTTTTATTTATCAATACAAAGAAGCTACCTAGGTGTATTGAATATGCACCTTCATTTGTGGAGAAACTTTGTCTTTTTCGAACAAGGGAAAAAAGATCATGCAGAAACTGTATACTTCCAAACCTACTGAGATAGCTAGCAGAGAAGGACACCTCTTAGCAGAGCATGTTTAACCAACTGAGACATTCCTGCCATGCCCCAAATCACATGAACCATGATGAAGTAAAGCAAAAGAATTATCATTTGAAGCAGAATTAACGTTGAGATGCAAACATTGCTAGGAGGTAGATCTTTTTCACAGAAGAGACGTATTGCTTCTATTCTGAAAAAAAAAAAACCTTCCACAATTTTTTCACATCATGTAAGAGTCCCCCACAGCTGAAGGTTCAGTCCTGCTTGCAATCCACTGGGGATTTGTTTTGCCACTACTAATCCTCTCATTAGTATTAATGCTAACACAATACCCTGGAGAATTGATGAAAAGTTCAGTTCAATAAAAATAACAGGTAGTAAAATAGTACATTTATTGATACACCAGAGCTCAAAAATAGGACTAAGGGACTAAACAAAGGGAACTGATTCCTAAAGAAGAACAGCCCCACCTCCCCACAAATGAGGAACCGTTGGGGGTCTATGAAATTGAACAGTTTTGGTTTTATCCTTTTAGATGGGTTAGAATAAGTTGAATCCTATGTCATGTATGGGTCGGTTACACCTGTGTCATTCTTTTGCACAGTTAATCAATGTTTACAAACAGGGGCGGACTGACAACTCATGGGGCCCCCGGGCAATAGAGGATCATGGGGCCCCTGTGTCCTTGCCCAAACTCAAAAAAGCCTATGAAAAAGGTACCAAGGGCATCTCATGGGACCCCCTACTGACCCCAGGCCCTCCGGCAGTGCCCGAGTTTCCAAATGGTCAGTCCGCCCCTGTTTACAAAGCAGAACAAGTGCTGCTGACAGGCATGCAAGAGCTGATGCTGCTGCCTCCTGAATGCCCCTCTTTTTTACAGCAATAGGCTTTTTTAATGGGAATACCATGGCGTAACCACAAGTCTAGTGTTTGGCTCATGGACGGTTGCGGAGTGACCCCATTCACTTAACGATATCATGCTCGGCATTACTGCCTGCCAAACACCACAAGGAGGATCACCTTTGCCATACCACTAAGAAAACCACCATGACCACAGCATGTGTACAACCCCATTGGGCTGCCTTTGCAGGTTAGACAAGGGGGGTGTTAAAAAATTGGCTTAACCACTTATTTTCATAACCCCAAATGTAAGTGTAAATTAGGCTTAATTCCAGATTCTTCATCATTAGGTTGTATACTGTGGCAGAGTTTGGTGCCATTCACAGGGATGTTCTAAGTACCCAGTGATGGAGTCTATTGGCACCAGGCTCTGCTAATAAGTTTCCTTGAACCTTAGGAGCCATGGTCCTCTATGAATGGGGAAAGGGTGTATGAATGAAGGTCCACCTCCTCTATTCATAGAGCACTTCTTTTTGATTGTTGGAGGGGGCTGGCAAAAAGAATGAGCATAGTCAGTACTCTTCATGAGTGCCTATGATAGGTACAGTGGCTGTATTGACCCCCCACAACATTGGAAAATTACTGCTGTGGGGGTATGAGGGGAGCAGATTTCAACAAAGGCTAGGTTCACACCTATGCAGTTGTGACTGATTGATTCATTTTTCAGGCGCGTTTTTTGGTGTGTTTATTATTTCTGAACACGCATTTTGATGCATTTTTGGTGCATTTCCATTGAAGTCTATCGAAAGCAAAATGTTTTACAATTACAAAGGTCCCTGACCCTTTCCAAAAAAACACACTGGGTGAAAATGCAAAGATGTGAACATGTCCCATAGGACATAATGTTAAATGGACTGTAGTGCATTTCTGCAAAATGCACCGCAAAATGCTTAGGTGTGAACCCAGGCTGAAGAGTGCAGCTAATAGCACAAGGGACACTTCTCACTGAATGCAAGTTCCGTCACTTATGCTGACTTAAAAATAAATAGCTTAGCTTAGGTTTTAAAACAAAAAAGAAAAACTCTCATAGGGCAGAGTTTGGTGTCATTCACAGGGATGTTCTAAGTACTCAATGACAGAGTCTATTGGCACCAGGCTCTGCCAATAGATTTCCTTGATGCTTAGGAGCCATGGTCCTCTACTATGTGGATTTTAATTGTTACCAAGCACAGTACAAAACATCATAAATGGCCCATATCTGACTGAAATCCTTGACAGTGGAATTGTGAAAGCTGAAAAGGTCGATGGGGCTTAGGTAACCTACTAAGCATCTGCCGCCATAACGTTACCACATGACAATATGGCAGTGTTGCAAAACAGAGGCATTAAATTATGTTACTAAACTCACAACAGTAAAATCAGTCTGTATATGCAGTAAAGCATGCTTGTTATACTCACTGTGGAACCTAAGGGGTGAATCATCTGCATTGTGTAAAAAGGATGTTTGATCCTGTCTTTTCTGATCCTCCCCTTCTTCCACAGCCCCCTATCCATCTGTTGATAGAACAGAGCCTTGGGGGCAAGCTGCACATGCACACTTTGGTGTGTATTTCTAGATAGTTTTTTTATTTTCTTAAGAAAGTTCATGTGATCAACACAGGGCCAATCAGCACTGTCCAGACAGAGGGTCAGGGGTTATGAAGCCTCATAGGACAATTTGGGGAAATGAAAATTCCTCCTACAAGCTTTAACCAGTGCTCTGCTGGACACTGATAGAAATCACAAGACTGCTATATACTGTTGATGAGAAAAGTTATTTAGCAGTTTATATTTACTAAAATAATTGCATTTCCATGTTCCGTTTACTGTGGGAGACCAGATATAATGAATGCAGGGTCATGAGTTTAGTAACACTTTAAAGTAGCCATTTCTAAAAAAAGACAGACGTCCATGACTGTGGGGAAGCCTATGCATATTACATCACAAACTAAGAAAGTCTTGCCCAATGATGAAAAGAAGCATTTCAACTTGAATGGCCAATGCCACATATTTCTTCAAAAGCCATAGTTTTCACATAAGACCAAACACCACTGCAAATATAACATGATCCTGCCACAGGTGAGCAGAGCATGATAGCCAGAACACCTGTCTTCACCAAGAATGCAAGATAGAGATTTGATTATCCTAAATACAGTAAACCATAAACAGTAGACATCATCATGAAAGTTGGAAATGCAAGGCTAGAGAATAGAGAGGTAACAACCACTAAAACTTGGGCAGGGTGGACGGAAAATTTGTCAGATGGCTGGAGTCTTCAAGGTCATTGACTAAGCCCCCATACACTACACAAAGTAGAAAATCCTGGGCCTTCCTCACACACTTCACCTCAATCAGGCTACACCTAATCAACATTAAAATAAAATATGAAATATGCAACCCTTTAAAATGCCATGCTTCCATTGCAGGTTTCTGCTTAAATGTGCAGACAGACAGCTACCTTCTGATGGTCTGTATTTGCCTGAGCATGTGCCCTTCTGTTGATAAGCTGCTCAGGTCCCATGAAATAAACTGGGAATAGTAACCGAGGATATGAATATCCACTTGAAGACCAAGCATTTTCTGGGACATTTTGTTTACAAGTTTAAATCAGTATATTTTGCTAGAAAATTACCCATAACTCCAAACATTTTATATATATATATATATATATATATATATATTTATATGTATATAAATATATATATATGTATATATATATATATATATATATATACACACACAAGGTATTGGGACACCCTTCCAAATCATTGGATTCAGGTTTTCCAATCACCTCCATGGCCACAGGTGTATAAAGTCAAGCACCTAGGCATGCAGACTGCTTCCACAAACATTTGTGAAATAATGGGTCGCTCTCAGGAGCCCAGTGAAGTCAAGCGTGGTACCGTGATAGGTTGCCACCTGTACAATAAGTCCATCCATTAAATTTCCTTGCTACTAAATATTCCACAGTCAACTGTTAGTGGTTACAACAAACAAAGTGGAAGCAACTGGGAACAAGAGAAGCGCAGCCACAAAGTGGTAGGCCACTCAAAATGACAGAGTGGGGTCAGCGCCTGCTGAAGCACACAGTACGCAGAAGTCACCAACTGTCTGCAGAGTCAATTGCTAAAGACCTCCAAACTTCATTTGGCCTTCGGATTAGCACAACAACAGTGTGTAGAGAGTTTCATGGAATGGGTTTCCATGGCCGAGCAGCTGCATCCAAGCCTTACATCACCAAGTGTGTCGGATGCAGTGGTGTAAAGCACCATTGCGCCTGCTTTTTATTTTTACACTGTCCCTTTTTTTTTATCACTTTTATTCCTATTACAAGGAATGTAAACATCCCTTGTAACAGAAATAAGCATGATAGGTCCTCTTTAAGGAGAGCTCTGGGGGTCACAAAGACCCCAAAACTTTCCTTTACCTTTAAAAGCAAAAGATAACAAACTTTTTTTTTATCTTTTGCTTTAAAAAAAAAACCATTGTTTACATCCAGATCGGATATGACGTCATGACGTTGCTCCGTTCCTCCATGATGACAGAGGTGATAAAAGGCAATAGAGTCTCTCATCACCTCTATAGCCGGCCTCACCATCAGATAATTTCTTGGGCACACAGGTTTTAACGGTAAGCCTGATAACCATTGCCGAGTGCGGGGGTCGCTACAGAAAGTGCTCAAGTGGCTAATTGTCTACTCAGACCACTTTCATCAGAAAGCTGGCTGTCAGCTGAGAAAAAAGATACGATGTTATGGTTGATATATAAACTTGGTAAACCACTTGAAAACCACAATGTTTATGTACGTATTGCAGTCTTCAAGTGGATATTCAACAGAAAGTGGGGAAAGAAAACAAAGATGAAAATAAATAACATCTGCTGACTGCTTTGTGGTGTCTACTAACTTGTACTGTTGCATTTATGATGTTCTCCACCAACACCAAAGATTCACCTTAAAGTGGAACTCACCTGTTTCTGAGCACCAAAAACACAAATTTATTTTTAATATTCAGAGCAAACACACACATCCTTCCATGTCTCCATGCTTCATTTTGTTGTAAAACACCCCCTTAGCATTTCTAGCTGCAGCCATCTTGTCTAAGGGTTCATGTAGAATTTACTTCCTGGAATCAATCTGCCCATAGCTCTGGCATGCAGATTGGAGGATGTGCTTAGCTGAGAAAGTCCCTCCTCCCCTCCTCCAGATGAAAGACACATAGGATGAATTACATCATTTTGGCCTAGGCCATAAATCAGGAAGCAACTGAAGAAATGTAAAAATGTTTAAAACAAGTAAACACAATATACTTTCCTGTTTATTTACCAATGCTAGCAGCATAAGGATTAAAAGTGGTTAATGCTGAATGAGAGAGGTTTTTTTCTGCTTTAAGAAGTAAGTTAAAGTGGCTCTAAAGGCCGTTGACTCTCGCTGCTGTCAATCATAGCCAGTGAGCCAATAAGGAAAGGGAGGGGGCGAGGCCGAGCCCCTGCTCTGAGTGTGAATGGACATGCAGAGCGGCAGCTCGGGACCGTGCCTGCTCAAGTGCCCCCACAGCAAGTTGCTTGTTGTGGGGGCACCTGACAGGAGGGATGAGCCAGCAGCACCAGCGGGGGACCCAAGAAGAGGATGATGCTCTGGGCTGCTCTGTGCAAAACCATTACACAGAGCAGGTAAGTTTGACATGTTTGTTATTTTTTTTAAAATAAGACTTTAGTACCACTTTAAGTTATTTAAGTCAGCACAAGTGATGGTACTTGCATTCAGTGAGAAGTGTCCCTTATGCTATTGGCTGCTTTCTTAGTTGAAAACTGCTCCCCTCATACCCCCACAGTGGTAATCTTCCAATGTTGTGGGGGGTTATTACAGCCACTGTACCTATCATATACACTCATGAAGAGTACTGACTATGCTCACCCTTTCGGTCACCCTCCTCCATCCATCAAAAAGAAGTGCTCTATGAATGGAGGAGGTGGACATTCATTCATATACCCTTCTTCCTTTCATAGAGCACATTGACAGGCCTATGACAGGGCTAGCAGCTGTGTTAACCACCAAAAGATTACTGTTGCAGCGGTATGGAGGGAGGTGGGGAGGGGCAAAGGAATGAAGATTTTAAATAAAAGAGTGCCACCAGCACAAGGGTCTCTTCTCACTGACTGTAAGTACCATCCCTTGTGCTGATTGGAAACAAAAAAAAAACAACTAATCACAGGCCTTAACTGTGCCATGCCACTACTGGTATCAAGTACACTGCCTGATTATTCAGTTAGCAAAATAAGGTCGCAAAAGAATATATACAGTACAATATGCAGTATTCCACGGTAGCAATCAGACATTATCAGTAAAAACCAGAAATGATCTTCAGGCTACACTGAATTGCTGAAAGATGGATTACGGAATGCTGTGAGATATATATATATATATATATATATATATATATATATTTGTTCTTGGTGTTATTGTATACCTCCATATTGCTTAGATAGGAATAGGTGTTAATTAATAAGTCACAAACAGATCAAGTAAGTTGCACACTCATCCTTCACATGTCAATACAAGTTAAAGACAAGATTTTTCCATTGACTACACTTACAGTGTCACAAAAACAAAAGAGAGCCTGCAGAGCGTGCACATACACATATTGGCTTAATGAACAATCACAAAAGCTTCATTGCAATGAGCAAATATGTATAATTACCATCTCTGTCCTTGAGCAATTAACATTTGTGGAGCAAAAACATATTTTCCTCAGAAATGGAAATGAATATAATGGATTCATAATTCAGCTATGCCTTTTGCACAATGGCCTCTTACCAAGAATGTAATCAAATTTTGCTATTCCTGGCAGCATTTCACCACTTTGGAAAATTCACTATTCCATAACAATGTATAATCGCTTGTAGAATCCTTCAATTCAGAAATAGTTACTTTAACAATTAGTGAATATGCCAAGGGCGAACCGTTGAATGCAAAGATCTTTGTCAAGCATAAAGGCAATCAGAAACCCACCTGTATGCTTCATAACACACATGGACAAAGTGGTAGTGATTAGGAAGAACTTTACCATTTTTTTTTGTTTTGAATTTTGGGGTTTGTATCTAATAATCTAAAAAATCTCCTTCACCTCTATCAGTAAATAAATGTTGGGACATCCATTGCTGCCTTTTATGTAGCTCACGCTGTATCCTAATAAAAATGCAGAAAAAAAGTGCAGAAATTTCATTTATTGCATTTCTTACTGAAGGGAAATTAAGTATAGGCAGGGGATAAAAGGGTGATATTGCAATTAAGTGGACCTTTTATTTTACTCTCTATGGACAGACTTAAGCCATCCATAGATGCTGAACTGGCCAAATTTTAATCATTTATGGACAGGCTGGCTGTACTGAAGTAGATCCATCAATCAACTTCAGTACAACCAGCCTGAAGGGTTCTGACAACCAGCCTGTCGTGTTTGTTTCATTCTGCTATAGCCACTGAGGACTGGGAAACCTTCTGCTGTCAGAATACAAAAGATCCGTGGGAAGGGTTCCCCCCATTAACCGTGTGTTGATGGGGGAATCAAGCAATTTTCTTTCAAGCAACCCGTGGTTTCAAGAAAAAAAAATGCTAAATGCCTGACTTGCTTTACTTTATTGCAAAGCCACCTTTCATTAGACTGGCTTTCTAGGCTAGACTGCAGGGGCACATCTCAAATTGCATTGGTGGTCAGAGGCTCAATTTTCTGAGAAAGTCCTAAAAGAACATTATGCATAGCAATTAGAGATGAGCGAATTATTCAAAAATTTGATTCGGCTGATTCGCCGAATTTGAGGAAGAAATTCGATTCGATGCGAATTAATTCGCTACGAATTTAACTTATTAAAAGGGTTTCTAGGCTTCAGAGAGCCTTTAAATTAGTGCAGAACACTGTACCTTTAATTTAAATGCCCTTGGAGATGAGGAAGGACAAGGAGAAGGAGAAGGATGAGAAGAAGGAGAAGGATGAGAAGAAGGAGAAGGAGAAGGATGAGAAGAAGGAGAAGGAGAAGGATGAGAAGAAGGAGAAGGAGAAGGATGAGAAGAAGGAGAAGGATGAGAAGAAGGAGAAGGATGAGAAGAAGGAGAAGGATGAGAAGAAGGAGAAGGAGAAGGAGAAGGATGAGAAGATGGAGAAGGAGAAGGATGAGAAGAAGGAGAAGGAGAAGGATGAGAAGAAGGAGAAGGAGAAGGATGAGAAGAAGGAGAAGGATGAGAAGAAGGAGAAGGAGAAGGATAAGAAGAAGGAGAAGGAGAAGGATGAGAAGAAGGAGAAGGAGAAGGATGAAAAGAAGGAGAAGGAGAAGGATGAGAAGAAGGAGAAGGAGAAGGATGAGAAGAAGGAGAAGGAGAAGGATGAGAAGAAGGAGAAGGATGAGAAGAAGGAGAAGGATGAGAAGAAGGATGAGAAGAAGGAGAAGGATGAGAAGAAGGAGAAGGATGAGAAGAAGGAGAAGGATGAGAAGAAGGAGAAGGATGAGAAGAAGGAGAAGGATGAGAAGAAGGATGAGAAGAAGGAGAAGGATGAGAAGAAGGAGAAGGAGAAGGATGAGAAGAAGGAGAAGGAGAAGGATGAGAAGATGGAGAAGGATGAGAAGAAGGAGAAGGAGAAGGATGAGAAGAAAGAGTTTCAACCGCTGTATGGAGGGAATGTCACAGAACTGTCAGAAATAGCCTATTTCTGACAGTTCTGTGACATTCACTCCATACAGCGGTTTCAACCGCTGTATGGAGGGAATGTCACAGAACTGTCAGAAATAGCCTATTTCTGACAGTTCTGTGACATTCACTCCATACAGCGGTTTCAACCGCTGTATGGAGGGAATGTCACAGAACTGTCAGAAATAGCCAATGTTTCAACCGCTGTATGGAGGGAATGTCACAGAACTGTCAGAAATAGGCTATTTCTGACAGTTCTGTGACATTCCCTCCATACAGCGGTTGAAACCGCTGTATGGAGTGAATGTCACAGAACTGTCAGAAATAGGCTATTTCTGACAGTTCTGTGACATTCCCTCCATACAGCGGTTTCAACCGCTGTATGGAGGGAATGTCACAGAACTGTCAGAAATAGCCTATTTCTGACAGTTCTGTGACATTCCCTCCATACAGCGGTTGAAACATTGTATCTATTTGTTTCCATAAATGGAAACAAATAGATACAATGTTTCAACCGCTGTATGGAGGGAATGTCACAGAACTGTCAGAAATAGGCTATTTCTGACAGTTCTGTGACATTCCCTCCATACAGCGGTTGAAACCGCTGTATGGAGTGAATGTCACAGAACTGTCAGAAATAGCCTATTTCTGACAGTTTTGTGACATTCACTCCATACAGCGGTTTCAACCGCTGTATGGAGTGAATGTCACAGAACTGTCAGAAATAGCCTATTTCTGACAGTTCTGTGACATTCACTCCATACAGCGGTTGAAACATTGTATCTATTTGTTTCCATAAATGGAAACAAATAGATACAATGTTTCAACCGCTGTATGGAGGGAATGTCACAGAACTGTCAGAAATAGCCTATTTCTGACAGTTCTGTGACATTCCCTCCATACAGCGGTTGAAACCGCTGTATGGAGGGAATGTCACAGAACTGTCAGAAATAGCGGAGCTCTGCAGATACACTTAGCGGAGCTCTGCAGATACACTTTTTGCCGGCTTGGAATTCTTCTTATTTTCATCCTACTTCTTCTTCTTCTTCTTCATCCTCATCCTCAGAAGAAGAAGAAGAGGATGAGGATGAAGAGGAAGAAGAAGAAGAAGTAGGATGAAAATAAGAAGAATTCCAAGCCGGCAAAAAGTGTATCTGCAGAGCTCCTCTATTCTGCAGATACACTTAGAGGAGCTCTGCAGATACACTTTTTGCCGGCTTGGAATTCTTCTTATTTTCATCCTACTTCTTCTTCTTCTTCTTCTTCTTCATCCTCAGAAGAAGAAGAAGAGGATGAGGATGAAGAGGAAGAAGAAGAAGAAGAAGAAGTAGGATGAAAATAAGAAGAATTCCAAGCCGGCAAAAAGTGTATCTGCAGAACTCCTCTAAGTGTATCTGCAGAATAGAGGAGCTCTGCAGATACACTTTTTGCCGGCTTGGAATTCTTCTTATTTTCATCCTACTTCTTCTTCTTCATCCTCATCCTCAGAAGAAGAAGAAGAGGATGAGGATGAGGATGAAGAGGAAGAAGAAGAAGAAGAAGAAGTAGGATGAAAATAAGAAGAATTCCAAGCCGGCAAAAAGTGTATCTGCAGAGCTCCTCTATTCTGCAGATACACTTAGAGGAGCTCTGCAGATACACTTTTTGCCGGCTTGGAATTCTTCTTATTTTCATCCTACTTCTTCTTCTTCTTCTTCATCCTCATCCTCAGAAGAAGAAGAAGAGGATGAGGATGAAGAGGAAGAAGAAGAAGAAGTAGGATGAAAATAAGAAGAATTCCAAGCCGGCAAAAAGTGTATCTGCAGAGCTCCTCTATTCTGCAGATACACTTAGAGGAGCTCTGCAGATACACTTTTTGCCGGCTTGGAATTCTTCTTATTTTCATCCTACTTCTTCTTCTTCTTCTTCATCCTCAGAAGAAGAAGAAGAGGATGAGGATGAAGAGGAAGAAGAAGAAGAAGTAGGATGAAAATAAGAAGAATTCCAAGCCGGCAAAAAGTGTATCTGCAGAGCTCCTCTAAGTGTATCTGCAGAATAGAGGAGCTCTGCAGATACACTTTTTGCCGGCTTGGAATTCTTCTTATTTTCATCCTACTTCTTCTTCTTCTTCTTCATCCTCATCCTCAGAAGAAGAAGAAGAGGATGAGGATGAGGATGAAGAGGAAGAAGAAGAAGAAGAAGAAGTAGGATGAAAATAAGAAGAATTCCAAGCCGGCAAAAAGTGTATCTGCAGAGCTCCTCTATTCTGCAGATACACTTAGAGGAGCTCTGCAGATACACTTTTTTCCGGCTTGGAATTCTTCTTATTTTCATCCTACTTCTTCTTCTTCTTCTTCATCCTCATCCTCAGAAGAAGAAGAAGAGGATGAGGATGAAGAGGAAGAAGAAGAAGAAGTAGGATGAAAATAAGAAGAATTCCAAGCCGGCAAAAAGTGTATCTGCAGAGCTCCTCTAAGTGTATCTGCAGAATAGAGGAGCTCTGCAGATACACTTTTTGCCGGCTTGGAATTCTTCTTATTTTCATCCTACTTCTTCTTCTTCTTCATCCTCATCCTCAGAAGAAGAATAAGAGGATGAGGATGAGGATGAAGAGGAAGAAGAAGAAGAAGTAGGATGAAAATAAGAAGAATTCCAAGCCGGCAAAAAGTGTATCTGCAGAGCTCCTCTATTCTGCAGATACACTTAGAGGAGCTCTGCAGATACACCTTTTGCCGGCTTGGAATTCTTCTTATTTTCATCCTACTTCTTCTTCTTCTTCTTCATCCTCATCCTCAGAAGAAGAAGAAGAGGATGAGGATGAAGAGGAAGAAGAAGAAGAAGTAGGATGAAAATAAGAAGAATTCCAAGCCGGCAAAAAGTGTATCTGCAGAGCTCCTCTATTCTGCAGATACACTTAGAGGAGCTCTGCAGATACACTTTTTGCCGGCTTGGAATTCTTCTTATTTTCATCCTACTTCTTCTTCTTCTTCTTCATCCTCATCCTCAGAAGAAGAAGAAGAGGATGAGGATGAAGAGGAAGAAGAAGAAGAAGTAGGATGAAAATAAGAAGAATTCCAAGCCGGCAAAAAGTGTATCTGCAGAGCTCCTCTAAGTGTATCTGCAGAATAGAGGAGCTCTGCAGATACACTTTTTGCCGGCTTGGAATTCTTCTTATTTTCATCCTACTTCTTCTTCTTCTTCTTCATCCTCATCCTCAGAAGAAGAAGAAGAGGATGAGGATGAGGATGAAGAGGAAGAAGAAGAAGAAGAAGAAGAAGTAGGATGAAAATAAGAAGAATTCCAAGCCGGCAAAAAGTGTATCTGCAGAGCTCCTCTATTCTGCAGATACACTTAGAGGAGCTCTGCAGATACACTTTTTGCCGGCTTGGAATTCTTCTTATTTTCATCCTACTTCTTCTTCTTCTTCATCCTCATCCTCTTCTTCTTCTTCTGAGGATGAAGAAGAAGAAGAAGTAGGATGAAAATAAGAATAATTCCAAACCGGCAAAAAGTGTATCTGCAGAGTTCCTCTATTTCTGACAGTTCTCTGACTTTCACATTTACAGCGGTTGAAACATTGTATCTGTTTCCGAATAAAAACATCTGTATCCTAAATGGAAACAAATAGATACAATGTTTCAACCGCTGTACATGTGAAGGAACTGTCAGAGAACTGTCAGAAATAGCGGAGCTCTCTGCAGGGACACTTTTGCCGGCTGATCGGGAAAAATCCGATTCGCGCACCCGAAGTAGGCTAATATTCGGATTCGACGCGAATCGAATTTTTCCTGAAATTCGAATCGAATTCCACTTCGCCTGGTTCGATTCGCTCATCTCTAATAGCAATGAATCCCATTGACGTCATCACGCTGATTGTGACCACTGGGGATCTCTTCAGAGAGGTGCTACAGCTCCAGAACACATTATCTGGCTGAGTATGTCACTGGTTCTTCGTTTTGTTGGATGAACTATTGTTTCTATAATGCTGCATATTGACTATCTTGTGAGTGTTTTATTGCAATATAGCGGTTTTAATAAATATCAGCAGTGGTTTCAGTTCTCTTTTATGAATGTTACCATCCCTGGAGTGATCTGATGTTAACCCTTTACTGCATCTGAGCTTTGTTACACCTGAGCCTGGCTGTGAATGTTTTTTGAAGGAAATATTAAAAACACTTTAGTATGCTTTGGATTGCCTTAAGTGGCTTTGGACATTGCACTAATAACAAGACATTACTCTTGTCAGTGGTTTCTTCTTCATAAACATTCTGTAGGCTTCTGTGGATGCCTGCTTCATCAAGAACTCAATGACAGCACATTATTTCTGCTTCAAATCCATTATTTACCTACAATGAATAATAGGAAGAGATACTATATAGGAAGAGTTATTCTATCAAGATGTGAAATTTGAACAACCTATGTAAGTTAATGAAAAATGTATGCACTTTTACATTACTTTCAGTACAGTCCTCGTACATTTGTAGTCAGTGGCAGCATGAGTTAAGGTCACTTATTTAAGGTTATGGTTGATATGGATATTCTAGGAGTTGGAATGCCGTTTTGGTATGGCAGTGTTCACAAAACCACTCTGCTGCTGTTGTTATTGGTGACAACACTTCTCTGAGCTATATGACTGGCCACACTTTAATATATTCTAACACTGTGGTGTATACACAATGGTTCTGGGGACACATCCACTATGCTGTATTGGATGCTGCATTGGGTGGCCACCTAAAAGTGGAACAAAACTTTAATGGTAACTTGAATGGGTGTCAGAAGAATGAGGATATACCATGTGTGTAGGGGCTTGGACCCACCATCTGGGGGAAGGGGGTTGTCATATCCGTGCTATGCATACACAGTGTAATAATTCAGACAATAGTGCTGATGTCATCACCACCAGAGCAGGATAGGTAAAGACCAGCCAAAAGACATCTGGAAAAGATAAGTATATATAAAAAATAATAAAATACACACAGGGGGGCTCCAGATGGTGACTGGAAAAGAGGGGGGCATGGAGCCCAAGCTTTGGGTTTAAGTAAAGAACAATAGAAGGTTCAGAATACTTACCCTTCCTAGTCAAAATGTTGCTCCACACTTCCCTCTTATAATTGAAAACCTAGGCAATTGGTCATGTGATCTCTGGTGAAGGGAATAATTGGAGTTAAGATTGGCTAGTGTTACTGTTCTGCACAGATAATATTCACAAAACTCTAGAGTGTGGGTCATGTGGCCTACATTGAGTGCAGCCTTCAGCTATTTCATTACTTATTATGTTTTATTTTTCCATCTCAACAAGATTTTTAGCTTTATGATAACGCTTGAATAGAGGTTCACTTTTCAAGCAGCTCTTGATTGCTGTGATATTTTCACTTGGATCTAGAGTTCTCTCCATCATGTGTTTGTGAGCACACAGTTTAATTCCTGTCTAATGTAAAGTCTTCAGTAAAGTTATATTCCAAATAGAGATCCAGGGTCTTCTCTTGTCCCTTCTATCAGAGGATCCATATACTCCAAACATGCTTCAGATAATATAATATCCAAATATTTAATAGGCACTATATCAGTATACAGTAATGGCCATAAATATTTGCACTCCTGCATTTCTGTCAGATAGTGCACCACTTCGCTCCAGAAATTGTTGCAATTACAAATGTTTAGGCATTCTCATGTTTATTTCTTTTGTTTGTATTGTTATGTCACAAGATAGTGGAGAAACAAAAAGCCAAATCTGAAATATTCCACACAAAACCCCAAAAATGCACTGGCAAAATTATTGGTAACCTCAATTTAATATTTGGTAAAACACCCCTTGAAAAAATAACTGAAATCAATTGTTTCTTGTAACCATCAATGAGTTCTTACACACCTCTTTTGGAATTTTGGACCACTCTATTTTCATCAACTGCTTCAGGTCTCTCAGATTGGAAGGGTTCCTTTTCCCAACTGCTGTTTTGAGATCTCTCCACAGGTGTTCTATGAGATTGAGATCTGGACTCATTGCTGGCCAGTTCAGTACTCCCCATCACTTTGTCTGAAACCATTTCTGGGTGGTTTTTGACATGTGCTTTGGGTCATTGTCCTACTGTAAGACCCATGACCTCTGACAGACACACCACTTTCTGACACTGGGCCCTATATTGCACCCCGGAATTCATGGGTAGTCTTTAGATTTCATAATGCCATGCACACGGTCAAGACATCCAGTGCCTGAAGCAGCAAAGCAACCCAAAACATCAGTGAACCTCCACCATGTTTGACTATAGGGACTGTATTCTTTTCTTTAAAGGCCTCATTTCTTTTTCTGAAAACTGTAGAATTATGGGTTTTACCAAAAAGCTGTAATTTTGTTTCGTATGTCCATAGCACATTCTCCCAAAAGGATTTTGGCTTGCTCAGGTAAGGTTTGGCAAACTCCATTCTGGCCTTTTTATGTTTATGTGTCAGCAGTGAGGTCCTCCTGGGTCTCCTACAATAGCGTCTCTTTTCATTCAGATTGCGACATATAGTGTGAGCTGACACAGTTGTACCCTGTGCCTAAAGATCAACTTTAATTTGTCTGGAAGTTTAGCAGGGTTCTTTATCCACCATTCAAACAATCCTTTGTTGCAGTCTTTGATCAAGTTTTTCTTTCATCCATGTCCAGGGAGATTAGCTACAGTGCCATGGCCTGTAAATTTCTTGACAATGTTGTGCACAATGGACACAGGAACATTAATGAGACATGAGAATGCCTAAACATTTGTAATTGCAACAAGTTTCTGGGTGAAGTGATGCATTATCTGACAGTAATGCAGAGGTGCCAATATTTTTTGCCATGACTGTAAATATCAAGCTCAAAGAACTGGTGTGGAAGGAAGGAAAGGAGGGGTGGGTAGGTGTAAGGTAGGTTGGACTTGTGTGACTCATTCAGATGCATCAAGCTGTTGGCTGCTGTGTTCAGTTTCCCACCGACACATCCTCTGAAGCTGCACAGACTGGAGTGTGGGTGGGCACAGTGGGAGGCAGAGCAAATACAGCCTCTCTCCCCTCTTCTCCTATTGGTTCAGAGGATGGAGCGAGGGGATGGGCATTGAGAAGAACACAGTGGTGGTGGGAGGGAGAGGGGGCGGGGGATAGAAAGAAAACTGAGCCATCAGGTTCGTTCTTTGCAGGGGTGGGGGCGGTGACAAGCAGTGATCTCCTGTATGACTTTCAATGAAGCAGCTGGAAGTTGATTCTTCTCCTCTCCCTCCCACGGTTTCCAGCTGCTTTATTGAAAGCCATACAGGGAATCTCTGCTTGTCACTGCCTCCACTGCCACCCCTCCCACACACCCCTAGTCCTGGCATTGCTCGCCACTCCCACCTTGTTTCCACTCACTCACGAGTGGAAATTTCGAGGGCTGCAGGGATGGTCAGCAACTCTCCTCTGGAGTAGGGGTCAGACCCCCCCTGACTGCCTACTTATCTACATCCCTGCTGCAAGGGGTGGGGCGCACACTGTGATGTCATGTTGCCATGACGACCGCCCTGCTTAGCAATGGATATGTCATTGCAGGTGGTCCGCCATTTAGTGACCCCTGATACTGGAATTTACACAGCTTTTACTTAGTGACTGCCTATCACATTTCTTGAGGTGCTAAAATGCCAGGGCAGTACAAAGACTCCTCAAATGATCCCTTATTGGAAAGTAGATATCCCAAGGAATTTGCTGAGAGGCACGTTGAGTCCATGGAAGATTTTATTTATTGACACAAATATTTGGAAAAGGAGAAAAATCCTTTTTTATTTTTTTACACAAAGTTGTCACTTAAATTATATATATTGCTCACCCTTTCCCTGGGAATATGTGGAATAACACCCCAAAACACATTCTGCTTCTTCTCCCGAGTATGGGGATACTGGTGCTATTCTGACCACGTGCATTACCATGGCTGCTATTTCATCATGGACAGCAAGTTAGAACAAAAAGCAAACGTGAAATTCTGCAAAAAACTGGGCAAATCACTGGATCTCCGCATTGTTGTCAAAACCGCAACCTTTGAGCTGGATCTTCATCTTTAGGAAGAGGGCATTTTTGGGGGCTGAGCCTGTTGAAGGTCTTTCTGATCTCTTGCCATATTCCAATGATGTTCTTTTGCTCTTGAAGTGCATATGCCACTAAAAACACCTCAATCGACTAATTTCAGCATCGCCGTAAACTTACCGAATCATGTCAAACGTTTGTGGCAGATTTGCCCAGCTTCATGCAGCATTTCACCTCTTCTCTTTCTTCTAACTTGCTGTCCATGATGAAATAGCAGATGTGGTAATGCATGTGGTCAGAATAGCACCAGTTGCACAGCTTCCGATGTACACAGGATGATGACTTTTTAACACTGACTTATGAAGGAAGGTGCTCCCTGTATGTGCAGCTTTGTGCTGCCTTCTGTTGGTGTGCTACAAAACTAGTCTTGAAACCTTTTGATTCCACCTCATATGTGCGTTTTCAGGTTTCCCTGTGCATGCACACAAATGGTGCTGGCAAGGAGGTCCGGGTACCCCTGTCCTAAAGGCCAGGCAGAGCCCATTGATGCATCTGTACATGAGCTAGACAATAAAAAATGGTGGCAGGTCTGGTGGAGGGGGTGGTAGGAAAGCAATGATTAAGCGTACTGAAGTTCCTCTTAAAGTTCACCTTTTGGCCAAAAATAATAAATGCACATGTTTTGCACGTAAAAAAAATGTGCATTTATTAATTTTGTCCAAAGGAGCCTGTAAAGCATTGCGCCAGCGATCATTAGATCACTGATGCTATGCAGATCTCCTGCAGGCCTGTCAGACTATCTGCTTGCTGTACAGGATGTACGAGCAAGCAGCTATACTGACAGGAAGCTTCAATGAACTACAACAGCACTCCGCAGCACCGTGGTAGTTCATTGAAAACTACAAGACCACAGCTGCTAAGGCTGTCAGGACGTGTAAGCACTCATTCACAGAACACTGAATGAGTGACTTGGCTGTGTGGGCCATGCTGTTTTCAAATCTGGCAGATAGTACGGGGAGAAGTTTCTCTGTACTATCTGTCAGAGGGAGGGGGGCGGTAGGTGCGGATGCAGCTATGGGAACATATCACGTGTTCCACCTTAAACATGGGTGGAACATGTAACCAGGGGCGGACTGACCATTTGGAAACTTGGGAACTGCTCGAGGGCCCAGGGTCAGTAGGGGGCCCCATGAGATGCCCCTGGTACCTTTTTCATAGGCTTTTTTGAGTTTGGGCAAGAACACAGGGGCCCCATGATCCCCTATTGCCTGGGGGCCCCATGAGGAGTCAGCCCGCCCCTGCATGTAACATGTTCCAAAGGTGAACTTATCCTTTAAACTGTTTTTCTGTTTTTTTCTCACCTCAAGTTCTGCTTAAAATGACTGAACCAATAAGCTCTGCTGGGAAATAGTTTCATCCAGTATCTGGACCAAATTTCAGTCTTGAACAACATTAATTAACTAGAAAAGCTACAATTTCTGGGGAAATTGTGTGAAGTGTTTTTGCCTCCACCAGTAGTCTACAACTGGAGTGGGCGGAGTAACTGGGTGGAGTGGCTTGTCACTCTGCTGCCTGCTCCCACACCTGGGTTCCTATGGCAACTCACTCTACAGCAAGGGCATAGAAGAGCGGTTAAAAACAAACTGCTCCAACTTGCTCACGTCACTGGCGGTTGACATCTTCAAACGGTTGTAGTTTAAAAATTATAAATCTTATACGAAGAGCTTTATATTGTGAGAATCATAAGACCCAGACCTACATTTTGATGCATAGTATGTCTCTGAAATATTAAAAATGAAGGCACAGTCGCAGTTTAGAAATTGCCCTTCAAATTTGAGGTGGCTAGAGTGGAGTTTCAATGAATGTCAATGGGCAGCATAAGTTGCAAACACATGGTCATATTGTGAAAACTATCAGGACTATGGCTTAGCTGTGGACATTTTTAGTGGCAGCAGGGATAGCTGAACGTTTTGATATAAGATATGTGTAGGTGGACTTGAAAATGAGGGAGTGATGGCAGTTTAGAAATCATGTCCTGAATTTTCAGCTCACACTCTAGCTTTTGTCAGCTCCCACTCTAGTTTTGAACATTCCGCCATTCATTCCTATGGGACCAATTTCACCACAAAAACGGCGATATTTTGTGAACCATCCGGTGAAACGTTCCACAAAGTA
Organism: Staurois parvus; assembly: GCF_062004578.1. Classification (NCBI taxonomy): domain Eukaryota; kingdom Metazoa; phylum Chordata; class Amphibia; order Anura; family Ranidae; genus Staurois; species Staurois parvus. Next base: position 1,388,624 of record NW_028318672.1, on the reverse strand, counting down.
ATAGCACACCAATCGGGAACAATCCGCACGTTTCGGTATATTACTGTCTATGTAGTGTAAAAACTGTGGGAGGAGTTAGGGTGGTAAAGTTGGCTATAATAATAAGAATATATATGTGAGATAACTGTAAGTGGTCTTGCCATGCAGGAACACTTAATAAAACATATTATCCTGATTTCATTAGTTTAGGAAATATAAAATTATAACTGAATGGTAAACCACTCAATGTTTGCTCTCTGGAGGATAATGAATTGCTGACATGAAATAAAAAATAATTGAAAACGTCATTAGTGTCCTTGGTTGCTAGGAGTATATACAGTACAAAAACTTGTCCTCACAAATTCAGATCCAAAGCATTTTTTATGTACCTATAATACATTTTAAACAAGGTTTTAGAATTTTATGTTTCATTTGCTGTAATTCAAAATAATATAAAAATTAAGCAACTATACAACATTATTTGGACAAAAGATAGCACAACATCCTTTTTTCCCATCAATATATATTTTAGCAATTAAATAATCTTTTAAGATTGTAATAAAGTGCCAGATTTTGTATATGGCCACACAGGTTATAGTTTAAAGCTAAACTCCAACCAAACACCTATATACACTAGATACAAAACAGAAACATAAATGTGTACTGCAGAGACATTCCCACAGCATTTGATACTAGGGGATACACATTTTTTTACATCCTCCTTTCATAATCATGAAATAAGACAAGTAATAACATTGGCCAGATAAGAAAGTCAAGACAGAAAATTTGTAATGCATCATGGTACATTGGTGGCCAATCGGAAATATGCCCCGTTACACCTGTAGTCATTGTTATGCGCCAATAGAGCAATGGTTAGTGTAGTACTCCCCCTTTTGCAGCCATGGTCAACATAGTACCACCAGTTACATTGGTGGTCACTGTAGTGCCCCCACCTCCCATTACATTAGTGTTCAATGCAATGCCCCCATAACACTGGTAGTCATTGTAGAATACCCTTTTACATTGCTGGTCAGTATAATGCCCCTATGATATTAGCGTTCTGTGTAGAATCCCCCATTACATTGGCAGTCAGTGCAGAATCCTCTGTTACTTGGTGGTCAGTGTAATACCCCCTGTTACATTGTTGGTCAGAGTAATTCCGCCATAACTTTGGTGGACAGTGTAATGCTCCTTTATATTTGTGGTCAGAGTAATGCCGCTATAACATTGGAGATAAATGTAGTGCTTTTTTATACTGGTGGTTGGTGTAATGCCCCCATACCATTGGTGGTCAGTGTAATGCCCCCATACCATTGGTGGTCAGTGTAATGCCCCCATACCATTGGTGGTCAGTGTAATGCTCCTGTAGCGCTCTCCTAGTTAGGCTATTAGGTAAATTAAGTTTTGCCTCCTTCTGTAATCAAAGGAGCAGAGATTGTTTGTCCTGTCTGTTCAGAGTGTCAAAGGCTGGGAATTGGATATCTTCCCCCTGCCTCTAGAAGACGTTTCTAGAGCTTAGGGAGGGAGAATTCAAATAATCAGCCTGAATACTGATAAGGGTCTAGCCAATCGTTGGGCAGGTGCACCCATATGGTGACTGGAAAACTGAACATGGTCTGGAAATTGTACTGTGGAATTGTCTTTCCCCAATAAAGAGAGTTCCCAGCCTCAGGGAGGTTATTACCCCTGTGGCAGCCTATAGACTGGGTTGCTGTTTTGTGAGGTCTCAGTGGTGCAAGGACCTGGAAGTGACTTGGAACTGACTACAGGACTTCTCCAAAGGGATGTGGTCTAGATAAGGTCTGTCTCACCCACTGGATCGTGTCTGAAGGAAGCTGGAAGGTGCATAGCTATTCTGGGAACTTGTGAGTAAAAACCCTAAACTGATCCGTGTAACTCTACAGTGTAATAGAGATTGCACTAGGTACCAGCAGCACAAGGTAACCAGATGCCAAAGAGACTTGCCCTATTACTTCAACTGTGAGGTAATACACTGTTCATTATTCACATTTACTTTAGGTTAAGATTGTCCTCTAGCTGTTGTTTGCTAATTGTTTTGAAGTATGCTGTGCACTAATCCCTCTTCTGTTCCAGGTTTCTACCAGCAATAAACTACAAAACAGACTGTTTTTTTGGAGCCAGTGTGCATGGATAGTTGCTCGGGTGACTGGTGGCCTCTGCACTGTTTAGGAAAGAACCAGTTATTATCTGTGGTCCCTGCAGGGATAATGCTACACTCCCATAAATTTGTAGGTCAGCTGAGTGCTACTTTACATTGTTGGACAGTGTAGTGTTGGAAGTTACAGAGGTGGTCGGTGTAGGATGCAAAGATACACTGGTAGTCAGAGTAGTGATCCCCTTTAAAGTGGTGGTCAGTGATTTGGTTCCTCTTTTACACAAGTGTCAGTGGTGATGTGCCCCCTTATTTTGGTGTTAGTGATGATGTATGGTGCCTCCTTACTTTGACATCAGTGAGAGCTAAAATAATCATTGGAATTTAGTGGTTACTTACCTGACACACTTGGAGCTGCATACAACACTGTTGTCTCCTGATATGCCACGTGACATCAGCCCCCGATTTATGCAAGCACTGTCAGGCAGAAGATCCGTCCATCTGAGTAGTGGCCCTTGTCAGTCGTCTGGGGCGCACCTTCTGTCCTATCCTTCATACACCACTGGTGTAACTCTTTTACTGCTAAAACATTTGTATTTACATGTATTGTACTGCTTGGACCTTGAAGAAGGGAGTACACCCCAAAATCTTGTACTGAAAATGTGGGAGTTAGTGCAAATAAAAAAAAGTATCATGAACAGTATTCCATTGTTCTTATTTCCATGTGGCCACTCTTGTAATTCATACTATTTGCCACATTGAATAGACAGAAAAGTAACCTTAAGGTTGCTATTTTACAGATAAGCGATATCAATTGGTCGTGTCTCCAACCTACTATTTGGACATTGAAAGAACATTAACACATCAATAAAACCATTTCAGTCCTCCTCCCTCATATAAGCAACTCTCCAGCATTCACATATTAGAATGTACAGTTCAGGCATTACTTTGACAGCTCTGTACAATAAGTGTTTTGGAACTTAGCTGACAACTGACAAGCATAACAGTTTTGAAGAGGAAAAAGGAAGGTGATGTGAACCTTGTCATTTGGTAATGACTGCTTTCCCACTGCTTTCTGAAGCCTCTTGTCTTCAGCATCCCAGAACATCACTGCACGTCACACTATACCACCTGTACCATGGCCTCCAGGCTGTTTTCAATTTATGGACCTCCTACCAGTTTATGAGGATCCTGTATAAAGGTCTGGGTACATAGCATATGGAATCTATATTTTGTTTTTGACATGCATTTGTGAAGGATTTTTTTAAATAATTTGGAATGCAGAGTTTTATTTTTGATTTGGATATATTCTTCACCAATGCACTTAGTATTGAAAAATGCTTCCAGGTACAAGACTGTGTGTATATGTGTAGCACTACCCCCTCAGGGGTCACTGAGTAATTTTGGGTTCTCTGTCTTGCCTGACTTCACTCTGAAAGCCCAACTTCCGCTGACACCACCTTAACCCACTAGTCAGGGGAACCCCCTGACCGGAACCACAAATTAGACTCACAGACAGTTTAGCATGAACTGAAATCTTGGTTGTATTGAGATGAAATGTAGGCACAGTAAAACACAAACATTTGTGCATGAAATAATAGTTATCACTTAGAGTAATTTCAGGCAAACAGTCCCACACACAGCAAAATCTCAATCAGTTATGGATGTCCTGCAATTCAGAATTTAGTCAGTAACGCCAGCCCTGAGATGTCTTTTCCCAGTGAGCAAGAAAACTACCAAGCAGAGTGGCTAGTTCACTCTCAGAAGCAGGTGACAGGCTTCAAATCTGAGGTTAAGGAGAAGAAGCTCTTGGATTGATTAGGTCCCTGTCCCTTTAAACTGCAGCATAAGATCTTCTGCAGGCTTGATGTGGCTCGAGTTGGTGCACTTTAAGAATTCAAATCCCTTTGGAAGCAAATGTAGAAATTCCTCAATAAGGTGTGGATACAGAGGAAAGGTGCTGCTCCTTTAACATACACAGGGTAAGATGTAAATTTAGGCAGAAATTAAAGGATGAGCAGAAACCCTCTTTGTAGGGATTAATTCATCTTGTGACCCCAGTGGCAAATTACAGCAATGCAGGAACGCTTTTGTGAAGGTTGGCTGGATATGGGGGAAGTAGTGGTATGGCTTAGCTTGCAGAGGGCAAGACATAGCAATGGGCCCTTGCGACTGGATTATGCTGAAAGCGCAGTAACTGGTAGGCTGAGTGAACTAGACCTTAACATGTGCTAGTTGTGAACAGTGTCCGTTGAACTTAGGCAGAAAGCAGCCGTCTTGAATAATGTCATTTGCAATTTAAATAGCTTGAGAGTGGAGCTCTATCACCTGAACTGTGGCACCAATGGGGTAGCTGATGGTCTTTCTGTAGTTGGGGGCCCTCAGTGCTCCAGCCGTTTCTTCTTCAGAGATCACTCTGGACAGCAGCACTTTGGACCTCCAGCCCGTGGGACAGCTCACCAGACTTGTCAGCGGTGTCAGCGGTCAGCAGCTTTTCCTTCTCCCTTCTCTCTCTCTGCTGCCCAGCCTGGTCCAATCCTCTAGCATCCCACATGGCTTTTTCCTCCACCTCTCTTCTCCAGTTCTCATCCCTCACTTTTTGTCTGGGCTTCTGTATTTATCTGCCTTCGCCCAAACACCAGTAGTCTGTTAGCCCACTGTTGAACAGCAAAGTCCTGCAATCAGCCTACAAATCCCATAAAGCTTTGCAACAGGGTCTGCACATTTGTGCTGCGAGACACTGCCATCTTGTGTCCATTTAACATCCTGCAAGCAGTATCACAGCAGGGTGTTACATATGCATTGTGTATGATCTTAAATCCCATAACAAAAATATAAAATATGGATTCTTACCAGTCTTTAGCTGTAGCAGCTGCATTAGTTTTCCCTTGCCAGGCTTGTATCCCCTTATTTTCACCTGGTGATCCATTCAGTAACACACATCCTGTCCTAGGATGTAAATGCTCTCTCACCATACTATATTCATGGAGAAGCAGCAGTATCACCATAGGACAGGACTGCTGAAGCATTGTCTCTTCTAAGTAACATAGCAAGGAGAGGTTCCATAGTTCTCAGAGATAGCTGGGAACATGTAACCAATAGGAGCAGCACAGTCAGAGAGCTGACAAGATTCATGCAGGATCAACAAGTACAAGTATTTTTTTTTAATTTATTGAACAGATATAATAAATCACATTTAATGGTATATTTACCAGACCAAAATGCACCAAATAGGAAAAGTTCATTGTTAAGAGATACATTACATACCCTTTAAAGAAGAATTCCAGGTATGGCAATTTTTACATGGATTCATTAGTCCAGCTTGGACCATTGTAACTACGTATATACCATAACTGTGGGAACCCTGTGGAAGCTGGAAATCACTGTAGTTGGCACCGCTACTCTAGAGAACCTCATTAGCATCCATGTTCCATGCAGAGTGGCCGCCCTGTTGCATTCTGAACACAGACTGGCTGCTCAGCATGGGCACCATTCATAGAAAGCTTTGCATTTTCTCCAAGGATGCAAAGTGTTTTGTGATTGGACGAGGTGTAGATTGCGATTCTCCACCTTGTCTAATCAGAGAATGCCTTGCATTAACTGAAAAATGCAAAGCGATCTCCTGTGCCGAGTAGCTGACCTCATGTATTCACAATGCAGCAGAGCAATTACTCTGCACAGGACCCGAAATACAAGTAGAGCTCACTAGAGTAACAATGCCAACTTCAGTGATTTCCAGCCTCCACAAGAATCCCACAGGTACGGTTCTGTATATAAATACACATGTTGGTCCAAGCTGGATTAGTGTAACTGTTTAAAAATTGCCATAAGAAAACATTAACTGAAAAGAATATGAAGGTTGCCATTGCTGACCTCCATCTAAAAAAAGACTAAAGGCTTTCAAAGATGATATCAACTTTCTATATGAATAAAAGCAAACTTTTTGGTATCCTCATGGATCCTCTTGAGTTGGGGGGCCCAAACAGCTGCCCGTTCTGTCCTTTATAAGCCCTCAAAGCCTCTCTTACAACCTACCCTTCTAGGAAAATCAAGTATCATGACTATAATAAGAGGAACAGGAAGCTGAACATTATCTAATATTATCTGCTACCAAACAACAGGTTTTCAATGGCATTTAGTAGCGGACTCTGCCATTTCTACAGTTTCTCTTATCTCATTTCCTGTTAGAGTTAATTTTCTGCAATGATTAGTTTATCTTTTGACATCATGATATTTAGAGAACTGCAGCTTCTTTCTGTCCCATTATCCAGAAACAGGAGAGAGTTCATTAGTTCACAGTCATTAAAATATGTATGTTTTCACCCTTGTGAGCTAAATACTCAATAGAGACTGTTTGTTATTTCTGAGCTGATATATGCTAATATCTCAACTCGGAGCAAAGCATTTGACATTTAGTTTTCACTCCATCTCCACTTTTCTATGACTAATTAATATGTTAATGAGGGTTACTGCGCTTCACATAATCCATCCTATCTAAAGGAATAAAATGGAAAGAGCGGTGATGAAGGGGGGAATGGAATTTAAGTTGGAATATGTCTTTCTTTTAAAAGTAAATGAAAAGACTTGTAAGATGGCATCAATGGAACATGTTAACAATTGAAAAGTGCTCTGTTCTTAAATCGCATAAACGACACTGCAGAGTACATAATATTGAAATATTTTTAAAGTGGTTCTAAATGTATGAAACTCTTTAAAAATATTTCATTATTATGTACTCTGCAGTGTCGTTTATGTGATTTGAGAACAGAGCACTTTCCAATTGTTAACATGTTCCATTGATGTCATCTTACAAATCTTTTCATTTACTTTTAAAAGAAAGACATATTCCTACTTAAATTCCATTCTCCTCTACGTGGAATATTTTTGGATATGACTGTAGGCTTTTTATGTTAATGCATGCTGAGCATTAAGATAAAAAAACCTTCTGCATGCACCCCAGCCCCTCCCTATACTTACCTGTGGCCAATCTTGATTCGAGCACTATGTACAAAAGCAGAGGCTATCTGTAACGGACCGCCTGACAGTACCTCTATCAGTCCCCTGATAGAGCCTCCCCAGAGTGCGGAGTCTAAGTACCGGAGCACTTGTTCACCAGGGCCCCTGATGGTGGGGATGGACTTGGAGCGCTCCGGGACCAGGTTGCAACTGCTAGGTATCTCTACCGGAGGTAGAGGAGTCTGCCAAGGGCTCCAGCGGGTTAAGAGTCTGATGTGAGGGAGCCCAGGGATCCCTGAGGGATGGATGGACGGATGAGCAAAGTCAGAGTCAAACAAGCCAGGTCAGTAACTAGCGGGTCGGTGAGGTACAAGACGATAGGCAAAGGATAGTCGGGTCACACGCAGGGTCAATACCAAAAGATCAGATCTATAAGGGAACATCCAGGAGCAGAGTCAGGCAAGCCAAGGGGTCAGGACAGGAGAAGGCAACAAGGTCAGACAATCCAGATCAGAGTACTCACTACACAGGCAACAGGATACAAAAGACCATTCGGCAACAAGCATCTGTGCAGGGCTGGCTTAAGTAGCCCACCCTGCACCTGACAGTCGCCGCCTAGGTCCCAGTGCCTGCCTAGTACTGTCAAGACGACGGGTGCGCCTGGGTCCTAGTGCCCTGCTACCCATACGTCTTGACAGACGCCTACGCATGTGTAGACCCATGCGTCGCGATGGTCCCTGACATTATCTCGGCTCTCTCCCTCCTCATTGGCTCATAGATAGCAGATGAAGCCATTGGCTTCTGTTGCTGTCCATCACAGCCATTGAGGAGAGAGCAGGGAGTGGGGCTGAGCCATTGTGTGTCAATGGGCACAGAGAGCGAGGCTTGGGAGCGAGCTTGCATGAGTGTTACCAGAGCAAGCAGTTTGCTATGGGGGCACTCAATAGAGAGAAGGAGCCAGGAGCACCAAAGATGGACCCAAGAAAAGGAGGATTGGGGTTGATCTGTGCAAAACCATTGCACAAAGCTAATAAGTATGACATGTTTATTATTTTAAAGTAAAAATGTTAGGTTTAGAATCACTTTAAGGTAGATTTTTTTAGTTATGGATAGAGTGGAGAATGATTATAATTTCTGTAGCGTTTTTATTGCCATGTCTTTTACAGGAATTTCTCCTAAGTACCTATGAAGTCATTGGGATAGGACGTTAGGGGAAATCTTCCCTAATGGGACATAGACACCAATAAAAACATGACTGTGGTGTACTAACCTTCATCAGCTCTGTCCAAGTTTAAAAAAATGTAAATAGGTTTTGTCTGGAGTTGAGATCTCAATACACCCCATTCTAAAATGTAAAAAAACTAAACTAAATTTACATAACGTAGCAACATCCACACATGTAGGACACCCAACGTTGGAGGTGACTTATTTTTCCAACGCAAACACACCTTTAACTAGTATTCTGATGATTCTCTTCTCCCTTAGTTTCTCTTCCTCTTTCAGCTAATGTGATCCCAGTGCTGATAGAGAGGAATACGAAAGGGGCAATCAAGGAGCACCCAACATGCTCCTTATCAACCAATGGTATCATCAGTTGTTAGCTGGTTGTAATGCTGGCTTTCTGTAGCAAGAAGGAACAAGAAGGAAGATTTGATCCACGCACTGGCTTGTGGACAACTCATGGGCAATTTAGGGCAATTTTTAGACATTTTGCAAAGCCACCCCTGAAGAACCCAGAAGGCACCCAGCTTGAAAGAAGCTGCCTTAAACAATATTTCCTACATTTTACTAGGTGGTGTTCAACCATCTCCATCTCTGCCATATCTTGTAAGCATGCTATATACAGTATAAAGTAGACCAGGGTTCCCCCAAAAGTTGCCAGAGTAAGGAGCAATTTCAGCTGGACCAAAAATGTAAAGAGCATTCTTCCCATTGACCATTACACTAATAAATAGTGAGCCATAGATATAGCAATTATTAGTAAGGGTTTGCTGAGACAGGAAAGTTAGTTCAAGAGTTCCTTCATGTTAGAACGGTTGAAAAGCACTGGATTAGACTGAACAAAGTACATTTAACTACATGCCACCCAGCCACTGTACATATACGGCGGCAGGGCGACACTCGCAGGCAAAACCACGTTTTAAAACGTGTGTTTTGTAAACAAATAGGGGGCGTGCGCGAGGTGCCCCGCTGCCCTATCTGTCCCAAGGATCACCGCGGCAGATGTCAGTCGCCGGGTCACAGCCACTCCTTAGCGGCTATGTCCCGGTGATCGGCGGCAAACAGTGACAGAGAGTACAGCTGCAGTAGCTGTGCTGTCTGTCACTTCCCTGTCAGCTCGAGGATGAGCTGATCGAGAAAGAACAGTTTCTCTTTCTCGAACAGCCTTGTCCCGTCCAGTACACACCCCCGCCCCCTAGTAAAACACTCCCCTCACTCCTATAACCCTTCCCTGCAAAATCAAGTTAACCCCTTCCTCCCCATTGCCATTAGTACAGTGTCAGTGTTTTTTTTTTTTGCACTGATCACTGTATTAGTGTTTTTCGGGATGTCAGTCACCCCAAGTCAGTACCCCCGAATGTCAGAATGTCCGCCGCAGTCACGCAGTCCCGCCATAAGTTGCTGGTCGCTGCCATAAGTCCCTGATCACCGCCATAATTCCCTGATCGCCGCCATTATTAGTATAAAAAAACCCTAAAAATCCCAGTATCTTTCCCGCCATTTGTAAACGCTATAACTTTCATGTAAACCAATTAATTTACACGTATTGGGGTTTTTTTTTTAGCAAAGACATGTCGCAGAATGCATTTTGGCAGAAATTTATGACTACATTTGATTTTTGCATTTTTTTTTTTACTGGACATGTTTTATAGCAAAAAGTCCAAAATATTGTTTTTTTTCCTCAAAATTGTCAGCCTTTTTTTTATAGCGCAAAAAATAAAAACCGCACAGGCGATCAAATACCACCGAAAGAAAGCTCAATTTGTGGGAAAAAAAAGGATGTAAATTTCATTTATGTATCATATTGCATGACCGCGCAATTATCCGTTAAACTAGCGCAGCGCTGTATAGTAGAAAAATGGCATAAATTGCAGTATTTATACCATAGTTTGTAGACGCTATAACTAGAGATGAGCGAAGTATTCCAAACTTCGATTCGACTGATTCGGCAAATTCGTGGAAAAATTTTGATTCGAGTCGAATATATTCGCTGCGAATTTAACTTATAAAAGGGTGATTCTAGGCTTCAGAAAGCCTTTATATTAGTGCAGAACACTGTACCTTTAATTTAAATGCCCTTGGAGTCTGCTGGGGAAGAGAAATAATACTGACAGTCAGTATGACATGCAGATGAGTGCCGTCGATCTTAGAATCACCGCACACTTCACTCATTTGGGCAGTCACGGGGCCAAAACCAGAGTGTGGAGCCACAGTGTGGCGGTGGAGGCAGCAGCAATGGGAGGCCATACAGCACCCTATGACAAAAATGGAAACCACCAGCAGTGTGAGGAGACCTGAAAGTGGCACATGGCAGAGTGTGGCGATGGAGACAGCAGCAATGGGAGGCCGTACAGGGACCCATGACACACTCTGGACCTGGCAGCAGCATGAGGAGGCGGTACAGGGGCCCATGACAGATTATGGGCCTGGCAGCAGCATGAGGAGTCGGTACGGGGGCCCATGGCAGATTAGGGGCCTGGCAGCAGCTATGGGAGGCCCGTAATCTGCCAGCACCCTATGACAAAAAATGGAACACACCAGCAGTGTGAGGAGACCTGAAAGTGGCACATGGCAGAGTGTGGCGATGGAGACAGCAGCAATGGGAGGCCGTACAGGGACCCATGAGAGACTCTGGACCTGGCAGCAGCATGAGGAGGCGGTATAGGGTCCCATGGCAGATTAGGGGCCTGGCAGCAGCTATGGGAGGCCCGTAATCTGCCAGCACCCTATGACAAAAAATGGAACACACCAGCAGTGTGAGGAGACCTGAAAGTGGCACATGGCAGAGTGTGGCGATGGAGACAGCAGCAATGGGAGGCCGTACAGGGACCCATGAGAGACTCTGGACTTGGCAGCAGCATGAGGAGGCGGTATAGGGGCCCATGGCAGATTAGGGGCCTGGCAGCAGCTATGGGAGGCCCGTAATCTGCCAGCACCCTATGACAAAAATGGAACACACCAGCAGTGTGAGGAGACCTGAAAGTGGCACATGTTTGGGGCATGATTCATGGCGGATTTAGTCAGTTGTGTCAGGAACTGGTGGTTTGAAATCCAGACTAATCCACGCCTGATTCATTTTCACAAACGTGAGTCTCTCCACACTTTGGGTGGATAGTCGTGTCCTCCGCGGAGTTACAATACCTCCTGCCGCACTAAACACGCGCTCCGATGCCACGCTACTGGCCGGGCATGACAGCCTTTCAAGGGCAAATTCAGCTAGTTGGGGCCAAAGGTCAAGTTTCGTTGCCCAGTAGTCAAGGGGATTGTCTACCTCGGATGGCAGGGTGCTGTCCAAGTAGGCCTAAGCCTGTTGTTTGAGGTCCTGCTCCAGGTCCACCTGATGCTGCTGCTGCTGCTGCTGCGGCTGGTTAGTAGTTTCCTCACTGCGCTGGTGAAGAAAGCTACTCATCATCGACTGCAGACTGAGGCAGCTGCTGCTGGTGGATCTGCCACTGCTCCTACCACCCCACCCCTCCCCTGCTGCCATGGCAGCGAACGCGAGCGCACAGGGCCCACAGTGTCTGAGGATGGACGTTGGCGCAGAAAGGCAGAGACCAGCTGACTACATAGGTGGTTTTTATAGTACGTTATTTTGGCCTCCCTCTCAGCAGGTGTGAAAAAGGCCACCATTTTTGAACGGTAGCGAGGGTCCAACAAGGTGGACAGCCAAAAGTCATCCCTCTGTCTGATGGTTATTATTCGGCTGTCGGTACGCAAGCAAGCGAGCATGCTATGGGCCATTTGTGCCAAGGAATGCGAGGGACTCCCTGCCTCCATCTCCACAGCATACTGCCACGGTGCGTCTGGGTCCTCTGTCTCCTCTTCCTCCTCCTCTACCAGATGCTCCTGCTCCTCCACTCCTGTCCGCTGAGTGGAAAAACCACCCATTTCACTCAATAATTCCTGAGCACCAATGTCCTCCTCTACCTCCTCCTCTTCTTCCTGTCCTGCCCCCACAGGGGTCATGTGGCGTTGAGATCTGTGCGCCACGTCTACCGCACCCTGACCAGCCATTGTTAACAGCATTTGTTCCAGGACGTGCAACAGAGGAATGACGTCGTTCATCCCATAGTCCTGCCGACTCACGAATAGCGTGGCCTCCTCAAAGGGCCTGAGCAAGCGCAGGTGTCACGCATGAGCTGCCAATGGCTGACATCTAAGTTACACAGGGAGTACCTTTATCCGCTTTTAACATCAGGAAATCTGTGATGGCCTTTCGCTGTTCGTAAAGGCGGTCTAACATACAGTTGCAAGAAAAAGTATGTGAACCCCTTGGGATTACGTGGAGTTTTGCATGAATTGGGCATAAAATGTGCTTTGAACGTCATCTAAGTCACAACAATAGAAGAACACAGTCTGCTGAACATAATACTACACAAACATTAGATGTTGCCATGGTTTAATTGCACATAGCACGTAAACATTCACAGTGCAGGGAGGAAAAAGTATGTGAGGCCCTAGCTTAATGACTTCTCCCAGAGCTAATTGGAGCCAGGAGTGAGCCAACCTTGACTCCAATCAGTGTGATGATATTGGATGTGTTGCTGACAGCTGTCCTGCCCTTAAAAAACACACACACCTGTTTTGGGTTTACTGGTTTCAAGAAGCACTGTCTGATGTGAACCATGCCTCGCAGAAAAGAGCTCTCAGAAGACCTACGATCAAGAATTGTTGACCTGCATGAAGCTGGAAAGCGTTAGAAAAGTATCTCCAAAAGCCTTGATGTTCATGTGTCCACGGTAAGACAGACTGTCTACAAATGGAGAAAGTTTAGCACTGTTGCTACTCTCCCTAGGCGTGGTCGTCCTGTAAAAATGACTGCAAGAGCACAGCGCAGAATGCTTGAGGTAAAGAAGAATCCCAGAGTGTCAGCTAAAGACCTACAGAAATCTCTGGCACATGCTAACATTTTTGTTGACACATCTACAATAAGGAAAACATTAAACAAGAATGGAGTACATGGGAGGACACCACGGAGGAAGCCATTGCTGTCCAAAAAGAATATTGCAGCATGTTTGAAGTTTGCAAAAGAGCACCTGGATGTTCCACAGCACTACTAGCAAAATATACTGTGGACAGATAAAACCAAGATTAAGTTGTTTGAGAAGAACACACAACACTATGTGTGGAGAAAAAAAGGCACAGCACACCAACATCAAAACCTCATCCCCACTGTAAAATATGGCGGAGAGAGCATCATGGTTTGGGGCTGCTTTGCTGCCTCAGGGCTTGGACGGATTGTTGTCATTGATGGGAAAATGAATTCCAGAGTTTATCAAGACATTTTGCAGGAAAACGTACGACCATCTGTCTGCCAAGTGAAGCTCCGCAGAGGATGGGTGATGCAACAGGACAATGACCCAAAGCATACAAGTAATTCAACAAAACAATGGCTGCAACAGCACAGAATACGCCTTCTGGAGTGGCCCAGTCAGAGTCCTGACCTCAACCCGATTGAAATGCTGTGGCATGACCTTAAGAGAGCGATTCACACCAGACATCCCAAGAATATTGCTACACTGAAACAGTTTTGTGAAGAGGAGTGGTCCAAAATTACTCCAGATCATTGTGCAGGTCTGATCTGCAACTACAGGAAACGTTTGGTTGAGGTTATTGCTGCCAAAAGAGGGTTAACTAGTTATTAAGTCCAAAGGTTCACATACTTTTTCCTCCCTGCACTGTGAATGTTTACATGTTATGTGCAATTAAACCATGGCAACATCTAATGTTTGTGTAGTATTATGTTCAGCAGACTGTGTTCTTCTATTGTTGTGACTTAGATGACGTTCAGAGCACATTTTATGCCCAATTCATGCAAAACTCCACGTAATCCCAAGGGGTTCACATACTTTTTCTTGCAACTGTATGTAGGGTTGAATTCCACCTTGTTGCAACGTCACAGCATGAGGAGTCGGTACGGGGGCCCATGGCAGATTACGGGCCTGGCAGCAGCAATGGGAGGCCCGTAATCTGCCAGCACCCTATGACAAAAAATGTAACACACCAGCAGTGTGAGGAGACCTGAAAGTGGCACATGGCATGAGACACTGTGGACCTGGCAGCAGCATGAGGAGGCGGTACAGGGGCCCATGGCAGATTAGGGGCCTGGCAGCAGCTATGGGAGGCCCGTAATCTGCCAGCACCCTATGTCAAAAAATTGAACACACCAGCAGTGTGTGAGGAGACCTGAAAGTGGCACATGGCAGAGTGTGGCGATGAAGACAGCAGCAATGGGAGGCCGTACAGGGACCCATGAGAGACTCTGGACTTGGCAGCAGCATGAGGAGGCGGTATAGGGGCCCATGGCAGATTAGGGGCCTGGCAGCAGCTATGGGAGGCCTGTAATCTGCCAGCACCCTATGTCAAAAAATGGAACACACCAGCAGTGTGAGGAGACCTGAAAGTGGCACATGGCATGAGACACTGTGGACCTGGCAGCAGCATGAGGAGGCGGTATAGGGGCCCATGGCAGATTAGGGGCCTGGCAGCAGCTATGGGAGGCCCGTAATCTGCCAGCACCCTATGTCAAAAAATTCAACACACCAGCAGTGTGTGAGGAGACCTGAAAGTGGCACATGGCAGAGTGTGGCGATGGAGACAGCAGCAATGGGAGGCCGTACAGGGACCCATGACAGACTCTGGACTTGGCAGCAGCATGAGGAGGCGGTATAGGGGCCCATGGCAGATTAGGGGCCTGGCAGCAGCTATGGGAGGCCCGTAATCTGCCAGCACCCTATGTCAAAAAATTCAACACACCAGCAGTGTGAGGAGACCTGAAAGTGGCACATGGCATGAGACACTGTGGACCTGGCAGCAGCATGAGGAGGCGGTACAGGGGCCCATGGCAGATTAGGGGCCTGGCAGCAGCTATGGGAGGCCCGTAATCTGCCAGCACCCTATGACAAAAAAAGGAACACACCAGCAGTGTGAGGAGACCTGAAAGTGGCACATGGAAGAGTGTGGCGATGGAGACAGCAGCAATGGGAGGCCGTACAGGGACCCATGAGAGACTCTGGACCTGGCAGCAGCATGAGGAGGCGGTATAGGGGCCCATGGCAGATTAGGGGCCTGGCAGCAGCTATGGGAGGCCCGTAATCTGCCAGCACCCTATGTCAAAAAATTGAACACACCAGCAGTGTGAGGAGACCTGAAAGTGGCACATGGCAGAGTGTGGCGATGGAGACAGCAGCAATGGGAGGCCGTACAGGGACCCATGAGAGACTCTGGACTTGGCAGCAGCATGAGGAGGCGGTATAGGGGCCCATGGCAGATTAGGGGCCTGGCAGCAGCTATGGGAGGCCTGTAATCTGCCAGCACCCTATGTCAAAAAATGGAACACACCAGCAGTGTGAGGAGACCTGAAAGTGGCACATGGCATGAGACACTGTGGACCTGGCAGCAGCAGGAGGAGGCGGTATAGGGGCCCATGGCAGATTAGGGGCCTGGCAGCAGCTATGGGAGGCCCATAATCTGCCAGCACCCTATGTCAAAAAATTGAACACACCAGCAGTGTGTGATGAGACCTGAAAGTGGCACATGGCAGAGTGTGGCGATGGAGACAGCAGCAATGGGAGGCCGTACAGGGACCCATGACAGACTCTGGACTTGGCAGCAGCATGAGGAGGCGGTATAGGGGCCCATGGCAGATTAGGGGCCTGGCAGCAGCTATGGGAGGCCCGTAATCTGCCAGCACCCTATGTCAAAAAATTGAACACACCAGCAGTGTGTGAGGAGACCTGAAAGTGGCACATGGCAGAGTGTGGCGATGGAGACAGCAGCAATGGGAGGCCGTACAGTGACCCATGACAGACTCTGGACCTGGCAGCAGCATGAGGAGGCGGTATAGGGGCCCATGGCAGATTAGGGGCCTGGCAGCAGCTATGGGAGGCCCGTAATCTGCCAGCACCCTATGTCAAAAAATTGAACACACCAGCAGTGTGAGGAGACCTGAAAGTGGCACATGGCATGAGACACTGTGGACCTGGCAGCAGCATGAGGAGGCGGTACAGGGGCCCATGGCAGATTAGGGGCCTGGCAGCAGCTATGGGAGGCCCGTAATCTGCCAGCACCCTATGTCAAAAATTGAACACACCAGCAGTGTGTGAGGAGACCTGAAAGTGGCACATGGCAGAGTGTGGCGATGGAGACAGCAGCAATGGGAGGCCGTACAGGGACCCATGACAGACTCTGGACTTGGCAGCAGCATGAGGAGGCGGTATAGGGGCCCATGGCAGATTAGGGGCCTGGCAGCAGCTATGGGAGGCCCGTAATCTGCCAGCACCCTATGTCAAAAAATGGAACACACCAGCAGTGTGAGGAGACCTGAAAGTGGCACATGGCATGAGACACTGTGGACCTGGCAGCAGCATGAGGAGGCGGTACAGGGGCCCATGGCAGATTAGGGGCCTGGCAGCAGCTATGGGAGGCCCGTAATCTGCCAGCACCCTATGACAAAAAATGGAACACATCAGCAGTGTGAGGAGACCTGAAAGTGGCACATGGAAGAGTGTGGCGATGGAGACAGCAGCAATGGGAGGCCGTACAAGGACCCATGAGAGACTCTGGACCTGGCAGCAGCATGAGGAGGCGGTATAGGGGCCCATGGCAGATTACGGGCCTGGCAGCAGCTATGGGAGGCCCGTAATCTGCCAGCACCCTATGTCAAAAAATTGAACACACCAGCAGTGTGAGGAGACCTGAAAGTGGTATATGGCATGAGACACTGTGGACCTGGCAGCAGCATGAGGAGGCGGTATAGGGGCCCATGGCAGATTAGGGGCCTGGCAGCAGCTATGGGAGGCCTGTAATCTGCCAGCACCCTATGTCAAAAAATTGAACACACCAGCAGTGTGTGAGGAGACCTGAAAGTGGCACATGGCAGAGTGTGGCGATGGAGACAGCAGCAATGGGAGGCCGTACAGGGACCCATGACAGACTCTGGACTTGGCAGCAGCATGAGGAGGCGGTATAGGGGCCCATGGCAGATTAGGGGCCTGGCAGCAGCTATGGGAGGCCCGTAATCTGCCAGCACCCTATGTCAAAAAATTGAACACACCAGCAGTGTGAGGAGACCTGAAAGTGGCACATGGCATGAGACACTGTGGACCTGGCAGCAGCATGAGGAGGCGGTATAGGGGCCCATGGCAGATTAGGGGCCTGGCAGCAGCTATGGGAGGCCCGTAATCTGCCAGCACCCTATGTCAAAAAATTGAACACACCAGCAGTGTGTGAGGAGACCTGAAAGTGGCACATGGCAGAGTGTGGCGATGGAGACAGCAGCAATGGGAGGCCGTACAGGGACCCATGAAAGACTCTGGACCTGGCAGCAGCATGAGGAGGCGGTATAGGGGCCCATGGCAGATTAGGGGCCTGGCAGCAGCTATGGGAGGCCCGTAATCTGCCAGCACCCTATGTCAAACAATTGAACACACCAGCAGTGTGAAGAGACCTTAAAGTGGCACATGGCATGAGACACTGTGGACCTGGCAGCAGCATGAGGAGGCGGTACAGGGGCCCATGGCAGATTAGGGGCCTGGCAGCAGCTATGGGAGGCCCGTAATCTGCCAGCACCCTATGTCAAAAAATGGAACACACCAGCAGTGTGAGGAGACCTGAAAGTGGCACATGGCATAGTGTGGCGATGGAGACAGCAGCAATGGGAGGCCGTACAGGGACCCATGAGAGACTCTAGACCTGGCAGCAGTATGAGGAGGCGGTATAGGGGCCCATGGCAGATTAGGGGCCTGGCAGCAGCTATGGGAGGCCCGTAATCTGCCAGCACCCTATGTCAAAAAATTGAACACACCAGCAGTGTGAGGAGACCTGAAAGTGGCACATGGCATGAGACACTGTGGACCTGGCAGCAGCATGAGGAGGCGGTACAGGGGCCCATGGCAGATTAGGGGCCTGGCAGCAGCTATGGGAGGCCCGTAATCTGCCAGCACCCTATGTCAAAAAATTGAACACACCAGCAGTGTGTGAGGAGACCTGAAAGTGGCACATGGCAGAGTGTGGCGATGGAGACAGCAGCAATGGGAGGCCGTACAGGGACCCATGAGAGACTCTGGACCTGGCAGCAGCATGAGGAGGCGGTATAGGGGCCCATGGCAGATTAGGGGCCTGGCAGCAGCTATAGGAGGCCCGTAATCTGCCAGCACCCTATGACAAAAAATGGAACACACCAGCAGTGTGAGGAGACCTGAAAGTGGCACATGGCATGAGACACTGTGGACCTGGCAGCAGCATGAGGAGGCGGTACAGGGGCCCATGGCAGATTAGGGGCCTGGCAGCAGCTATGGGAGGCCCGTAATCTGCCAGCACCCTATGTCAAAAAATTGAACACACCAGCAGTGTGAGGAGACCTGAAAGTGGCACATGGCATGAGACACTGTGGACCTGGCAGCAGCATGAGGAGGCGGTATAGGGGCCCATGGCAGATTAGGGGCCTGGCAGCAGTTATGGGAGGCCCGTAATCTTCCAGCACCCTATGTCAAAAAATTGAACACACCAGCAGTGTGTGAGGAGACCTGAAAGTGGCACATGGCAGAGTGTGGCGATGGAGACAGCAGCAATGGGAGGCCGTACAGGGACCCATGACAGACTCTGGACTTGGCAGCAGCATGAGGAGGCGGTACAGGGGCCCATGGCAGATTAGGGGCCTGGCAGCAGGTATGGGAGGCCCGTAATCTGCCAGCACCCTATGACAAAAAATTGAACACACCAGCAGTGTGTGAGGAGACCTGAAAGTGGCACATGGCAGAGTGTGGCGATGGAGACAGCAGCAATGGGAGGCCGTACAGGGACCCATGAGAGACTCTGGACCTGGCAGCAGCATGAGGAGGCGGTATAGGGGCCCATGGCAGATTAGGGGCCTGGCAGCAGCTATAGGAGGCCCGTAATCTGCCAGCACCCTATGACAAAAAATGGAACACACCAGCAGTGTGAGGAGACCTGAAAGTGGCACATGGCATGAGACACTGTGGACCTGGCAGCAGCATGAGGAGGCGGTACAGGGGCCCATGGCAGATTAGGGGCCTGGCAGCAGGTATGGGAGGCCCGTAATCTGCCAGCACCCTATGACAAAAAATTGAACACACCAGCAGTGTGTGAGGAGACCTGAAAGTGGCACATGGCAGAGTGTGGCGATGGAGACAGCAGCAATGGGAGGCCGTACAGGGACCCATGAGAGACTCTGGACCTGGCAGCAGCATGAGGAGGCGGTATAGGGGCCCATGGCAGATTAGGGGCCTGGCAGCAGCTATAGGAGGCCCGTAATCTGCCAGCACCCTATGACAAAAAATGGAACACACCAGCAGTGTGAGGAGACCTGAAAGTGGCACATGGCATGAGACACTGTGGACCTGGCAGCAGCATGAGGAGGCAGTACAGGGGCCCATGGCAGATTAGGGGCCTGGCAGCAGCAATGGGAGGCTCGTAATCTGCTAGCACCCTATGTCAAAAAATTGAACACACCAGCAGTGTGTGAGGAGACCTGAAAGTGGCACATGGCAGAGTGTGGCGATGGAGACAGCAGCAATGGGAGGCCGTACAGGGACCCATGAGAGACTCTGGACCTGGCAGCAGCATGAGGAGGCGGTATAGGGGCCCATGGCAGATTAGGGGCCTGGCAGCAGCTATAGGAGGCCCGTAATCTGCCAGCACCCTATGACAAAAAATGGAACACACCAGCAGTGTGAGGAGACCTGAAAGTGGCACATGGCATGAGACACTGTGGACCTGGCAGCAGCATGAGGAGGCAGTACAGGGGCCCATGGCAGATTAGGGGCCTGGCAGCAGCTATGGGAGGCTCGTAATCTGCTAGCACCCTATGTCAAAACATTGAACACACCAGCAGTGTGTGAGGAGACCTGAAAGTGGCACATGGCAGAGTGTGGCGATGGAGACAGCAGCAATGGGAGGCCGTACAGGGACCCATGAGAGACTCTGGACCTGGCAGCAGCATGAGGAGGCGGTATAGGGGCCCATGGCAGATTAGGGGCCTGGCAGCAGCTATAGGAGGCCCGTAATCTGCCAGCACCCTATGACAAAAAATGGAACACACCAGCAGTGTGAGGAGACCTGAAAGTGGCACATGGCATGAGACACTGTGGACCTGGCAGCAGCATGAGGAGGCAGTACAGGGGCCCATGGCAGATTAGGGGCCTGGCAGCAGCTATGGGAGGCCCGTAATCTGCCAGCACCCTATGTCAAAAAATTGAACACACCAGCAGTGTGAGGAGACCTGAAAGTGGCACATGGCATGAGACACTGTGGACCTGGCAGCAGCATGAGGAGGCGTTATAGGGGCCCATGGCAGATTAGGGGCCTGGCAGCAGTTATGGGAGGCCCGTAATCTGCCAGCACCCTATGTCAAAAAATTGAACACACCAGCAGTGTGTGAGGAGACCTGAAAGTGGCACATGGCAGAGTGTGGCGATGGAGACAGCAGCAATGGGAGGCCGTACAGGGACCCATGACAGACTCTAGACTTGGCAGCAGCATGAGGAGGCGGTATAGGGGCCCATGGCAGATTAGGGGCCTGGCAGCAGCTATGGGAGGCCCGTAATCTGTCAGCACCCTATGTCAAAAAATTTAACACACCAGCAGTGTGAGGAGACCTGAAAGTGGCACATGGCATGAGACACTGTGGACCTGGCAGCAGCATGAGGAGGCGGTATAGGGGCCCATGGCAGATTAGGGGCCTGGCAGCAGCTATGGGAGGCCCGTAATCTGCCAGCACCCTATGTCAAAAAATTGAACACACCAGCAGTGTGTGAGGAGACCTGAAAGTGGCACATGGCAGAGTGTGGCGATGGAGACAGCAGCAATGGGAGGCCGTACAGGGACCCATGACAGACTCTGGACTTGGTAGCAGCATGAGGAGGCGGTATAGGGGCCCATGGCAGATTAGGGGCCTGGCAGCAGCTATGGGAGGCCCGTAATCTGCCAGCAAACTATGTCAAAAAATTGAACACACCAGCAGTGTGAGGAGACCTGAAAGTGGCACATGGCATGAGACACTGTGGACCTGGCAGCAGCATGAGGAGGCGGTACAGGGGCCAATGGCAGATTATGGTCCTGGCAGCAGCTATGGGAGGCCCGTAATCTGCCAGCACCCTATGACAAAAAATGGAACACACCAGCAGTGTGAGGAGACGTGAAAGTGGCACATGGCAGGGGCATGATTCATGGCGGATTTAGTCAGTTGTGTCAGGAACTGGTGGTTTGAAATCCAGACTAATCCACGCCTGATTCATTTTCACAAACGTGAGTCTCTCCACACTTTGGGTGGACAGTCGTGTCCTCCGCGGAGTTACAATACCTCCTGCCGCACTAAACACGCGCTCCGATGCCACGCTACTGGCCGGGCATGACAGCCTTTCAAGGGCAAATTCAGCTAGTTGGGGCCAAAGGTCAAGTTTCGTTGCCCAGTAGTCAAGGGGATTGTCTACCTCGGTTGGCAGGGTGCTGTCCAAGTAGGCCCAAGCCTGTTGTTTGTGGTCCTTCTCCAGGTCCACCTGATGCTGCTGCTGCTGCGGCTGGTTAGTAGTTTCCTCACTGCGCTGGTGAAGAAAGCTACTCATCATCGACTGCAGACTGAGGCAGCCGCTGCTGGTGGATCTACCACTGCTCCTACCACCCCACCCCTCCCCTGCTGCCATGGCAGCGGAACGCGAGGGCACAGGGCCCACAGTGTCTGAGGATGGACGTTGGCGCACAAAGGCAGAGACCAACTGACTACATAGGTGGTTTTTATAGTACGTTATTTTGGCCTCCCTCTCAGCAGGTGTGAAAAAGGCCACCATTTTTGAACGGTAGCGAGGGTCCAACAATGTGGACAGCCAAAAGTCATCCCTCTGTCTGATGGTTATTATTCGGCTGTCGCTACGCAAGCAACCGAGCATGCTATGGGCCATTTGTGCCAAGGAATGCGAGGGACTCCCTGCCTCCATCTCCACAGCATACTGCCACGGTGCGTCTGGGTCCTCTGTCTCCTCCTCCTCCTCCTCTACCAGATGCTCCTGCTCCTCCACTCCTGTCCGCTGAGTGGAAAAACCACCCATTTCACTCAATAATTCCTGAGCACAAATGTCCTCCTCTACCTCCTCCTCTTCTTCCTGTCCTGCCCCCACAGGGGTCATGTGGCGTTGAGATCTGTGCGCCACGTCTACCGCACCCTGACCAGCCATTGTTAACAGCATTTGTTCCAGGACGTGCAACAGAGGAATGACGTCGTTCATCCCATAGTCCTGCCGACTCACGAGTAGCGTGGCCTCCTCAAAGGGCCTGAGCAAGCGGCAGGTGTCATGCATGAGCTGCCAATGGCTGACATCGAAGTTACACAGGGGAGTACCTTTATCCGCTTGTAACATCAGGAAATTGGTGATGGCCTTTCGCTGTTCGTAAAGGCGGTCTAACATGTGTAGGGTTGAATTCCACCTTGTTGCAACGTCGCAGATCAGGCGATGCTGTGGAATTCCGTTCTGCCGCTGCAGCTCAAGGAGGGTGTGCTTTGCGGTGTAGGAATGGCTGAAATGCATGCAAAGTTTACGTGACATTTTAAGGATGTCTTGCAGTGGGATGGTGGATTTTAGGAACCGCTTGACAACCAGATTGAACACGTGAGCCATGCATGGCGCATGGCACAACCTTCCTTGACGCAGAGCAGACACCATGTTCTTTCCGTTGTCGGTCAACATGGTTCCGATTTTCAGTTTGCGCGGAGACAGCCATCTGTCGATTTCTCTGTTCATTACACTGAGAAGTTCCTCCCCTGTGTGACTACGTTCGCCAAGGCATACCAGGTGCAGCACAGCGTGACACCGTTGCGCCCTGCACATGTGATATGCCGGTCGGGTAATGGGATTTGGCACGGGGGTGGCGGCTGAGGACACGAAGGAAGAAGAGGTGGTAGAGGCGGACATCTTTTGTGGACCAAGGACGTGCAAACGTGGAGGCAAAAGCGGTGTGACCTGTCCAAGTTGCTGGTGCGGCTGTGACGGCACCACGTTCACCCAGTGGGCCGTAAATGACATGTACTGTCCCTGACCGTAGTTACAGCTCCACACGTCGGCGCTGCCGTGCACTTTGGCAGAGACCGACATGCTCAAAGACTGGCCCACCATCTCTTCTACATGTGAATGCAGGGCTGGCACTGCCTTTTTGGCGAAGAAATGACGGCTTGGCACTCTCCACCGCGGCACGGCACAAGCCATCATTTCTCTGAAAGGTGCTGAGTTCACCACTTGGAAAGGGAGGGACTGCAGCACCAGCAACTTGGACAGGAGGACGTTCAGCTTTTGCACCGTCGGGTGCGTGCTCGCAAACTGTTATCTCTTGGAAACGGATTCCAAGAAAGACTGCTGACGGAATCCGTGAAGAGGAGTAGCAGGAGAAGGAGCATCTGAACGAGCGGAAGATGGCAACGAGCGACAGCTCCCCTCAGCAGAGGTGTTGGAGCCTTGACTGGCTGATAGAGGGCGATTGACGTCGGGTGACGGAGCAAGTAACGGAGCGGGTGATGGAGCGGGGGCTGGGCGGGCAGAACCGCCGTATCTTTATCACGGTTTTCCCAGGCCACCAAATGGCGACGCTGCATATGCTGCCGCAACGCTGTAGTCCCAACATGGGCCCCCTGGCCACCCTTGACTTTCTGGCCACATAGTCGACATACGGCTACGTTTACTTCCTCGGGCGGCTTGACAAAAAATTGCCACACCGCCGAGTAGGAAACTTTGCCCCCGATACTCCTCACTGGCTGACTGCTGCTTCCTCCGTGCACACCGGCACCACTACTGGCCGTGGTGGTAGGCTGCAGTGGAGCTGGTGCTCTACTCCGTGGCCGTTTGCCTCCACTGACACTGCTGCGACCCTGCTGCCTCCTGTGCAACCCACCGACTGTTTTGCTCGCTGCCAAGCTGCCACCCTCTTCTCCTGATGATGCGGAAGCAATAGCCTGATGACGACGAGGCTGCCAAGTGCGATCAGCCTCATCATCATCAATTAGGGTCTCCGCCTCACTACTAGCCCCCTCGGCTGCGTGTGGGTCAGGAGACAGACCTGTCTTTAGACCGGCTACCGAGCCACTCTCCTCGCCACTACTTCTTCGCCTGGCTGCTGAAGAGGCGGATGTCTCCCCCCGTTCCTGACCGCCCTCTGTTAGCTCTTCCTCACTGTACAGTGGGGCTGAGCCCACAGCATGCGATACTTCGCTTGGTGAGGGAACACCAAAGGACAGGGGCAGGTAGAGGACAAGTGATTTCAGTGGGCTTGGTCCCGGGCCATGCCAACTAACGGTTGTGTCTGACGTACCCACCGACCGTTGGCTGTAGGTGTCAGAGGTGACCTGGGAAGAGGAAGACGACCGAGCCAACCAATCGATGACGGCAGGGTTGTCGGTGGAGACACGACCGCTGGATGACACCGGGAGCACTGGCCTCTGGCTGCGAATAGTGCTGCCTCGACCCCTTCCTCTGCTGCCACGTCTGCTCGCTCCTAAAACATTGCCTCCTCTGCCACTCCTCTGCATGTTGTCTGACATACTCTTTAATTAAACGATTCTGTGTCCCTGAGTAACAATTCTGTGTCTGTCCCTGAGTAACAATTCTGTGTCCCTGAGTAACGTTTCTGTGGCCCTAAGTAACAGTTCTGTGTCCCTGAGTAACAATTCTGTGTCCCTGAGTAACAATTCTGTGTCCCTGAGTAACAATTCTGTGTCTGTCCCTGAGTAACAATTCTGTGTCTGTCCCTGAGTAACAATTCTGTGTCCCTGAGTAACAATTCTGTGTCCCTGAGTAACAATTCTGTGTCCCTAAGTAACGTTTCTGTGGCCCTAAGTAATGGTTCTGTGGCCCTCAGTAACAAATCTGTGTCCCTCAGTAACAATTCTGTGTCTGTCCCTGAGTAACAATTCTGTGTCCCTAAGTAACGTTTTTGTGGCCCTAAGTAACGTTTCTGTGGCCCTAAGTAACGTTTCTGTAGCCCTAAGTAACGTTTCTGTGGCCCTAAGTAACGTTTCTGTGGCCCTAAGTAACAGTTCTGTGGCCCTCAGTAACAGTTCTGTGGCCCTCAGTAACAATTCTGTGTCCCTCAGTAACAATTCTGTGTCTGTCCCTGAGTAACAATTCTGTGTCCCTAAGTAACGTTTCTGTGTCCCTAAGTAACTTTTCTGTAGCCCTAAGTAACGTTTCTGTGGCCCTAAGTAACGTTTCTGTGGCCCTAAGTAACGTTTCTGTGTCCCTCAGTAACAATTCTGTATCCCTCAGTAACAATTCTGTGTCTGTCCCTGAGTAACAATTCTGTGTCCCTAAGTAACAATTCTGTGTCCCTAAGTAACGTTTCTGTGGCCCTAAGTAACGATTCTGTGGCCCTAAGTAACGTTTCTGTGTCCCTAAGTAACGTTTCTGTGGCCCTAAGTAACGGTTCTGTGGCCCTCAGTAACAATTCTGTGTCCCTCAGTAACAATTCTGTGTCTGTCCCTAAGTAACAATTCTGTGGCCCTAAGTAACGTTTCTGTGGCCCTAAGTAATGTTTCTGTGGTCCTAAGTAACGTTTCTGTGTCCCTCAGTAACAATTCTGTATCACTCAGTAACAATTCTGTGTCTGTCCCTGAGTAACAATTCTGTGTCCCTAAGTAACGTTTCTGTGGCCCTAAGTAACGGTTCTGTGGCCCTCAGTAACAATTCTGTGTCCCTCAGTAACAATTCTGTGTTTGTCCCTAAGTAACAATTCTGTGGCCCTAAGTAAAGTTTCTGTGGCCCTAAGTAACGATTCTGTGGCCCTAAGTAACGTTCTGTGGCCCTAAGTAACGTTTCTGTGGCCCTCAGTAACAAATCTGTGTCCCTCAGTAACAATTCTGTGTCTGTCCCTAAGTAACAATTCTGTGCCCCTAAGTAACGGTTCTGTGGCCCTCAGTAACGGTTCTGTGTCCCTCAGTAACAATTCTGTGGCCCTAAGTAACGTTTCTGTGGCCCTAAGTAACGATTCTGTGGCCCTAAGTAACGTTTCTGTGGCCCTAAGTAACGTTTCTGTGGCCCTCAGTAACAAATCTGTGTCCCTCAGTAACAAATCTGTGTCTGTCCCTAAGTAACAATTCTGTGGCCCTAAGTAACGTTTCTGTGGCCCTAAGTAACGGTTCTGTGGCCCTCAGTAACAATTCTGTGTCCCTCAATAACAATTCTGTGTCTGTCCCTAAGTAACAATTCTGTGGCCCTAAGTAACGTTTCTGTGGCCCTCAGTAACGTTTCTGTGGCCCTAAGTAATGATTCTGTGGCCCTCAGTAACAATTCTGTATCCCTCAGTAACAATTCTGTGTCTGTCCCTGAGTAACAATTCTGTGTCCCTAAGTAACGTTTCTGTGGCCCTAAGTAACGGTTCTGTGGCCCTCAGTAACAATTCTGTGTCCCTCAGTAACAATTCTGTGTTTGTCCCTAAGTAACAATTCTGTGGCCCTAAGTAAAGTTTCTGTGGCCCTAAGTAACGATTCTGTGGCCCTAAGTAACGTTCTGTGGCCCTAAGTAACGTTTCTGTGGCCCTCAGTAACAAATCTGTGTCCCTCAGTAACAATTCTGTGTCTGTCCCTAAGTAACAATTCTGTGGCCCTAAGTAACGTTTCTGTGGCCCTAAGTAACGGTTCTGTGTCCCTCAGTAACAATTCTGTGGCCCTAAGTAACGTTTCTGTGGCCCTAAGTAACGATTCTGTGGCCCTAAGTAACGTTTCTGTGGCCCTAAGTAACGTTTCTGTGGCCCTCAGTAACAAATCTGTGTCCCTCAGTAACAAATCTGTGTCTGTCCCTAAGTAACAATTCTGTGGCCCTAAGTAACGTTTCTGTGGCCCTAAGTAACGGTTCTGTGGCCCTCAGTAACAATTCTGTGTCCCTCAATAACAATTCTGTGTCTGTCCCTAAGTAACAATTCTGTGGCCCTAAGTAACGTTTCTGTGGCCCTCAGTAACGTTTCTGTGGCCCTAAGTAATGATTCTGTGGCCCTCAGTAACAATTCTGTATCCCTCAGTAACAATTCTGTGTCTGTCCCTGAGTAACAATTCTGTGTCCCTAAGTAACGTTTCTGTGGCCCTAACTAACGATTCTGTGGCCCTAAGTAACGTTTCTGTGGCCCTAAGTAACGTTTCTGTGGCCCTCAGTAACAAATCTGTGTCCCTCAGTAACAATTCTGTGTCTGTCCCTAAGTAAAAATTCTGTGGCCCTAAGTAACGTTTCTGTGGCCCTAAGTAACGGTTCTGTGGCCCTCAGTAACAATTCTGTGTCCCTCAATAACAATTCTGTGTCTGTCCCTAAGTAACAATTCTGTGGCCCTAAGTAACGTTTCTGTGGCCCTAAGTAACGATTCTGTGGCCCTCAGTAACAAATCTGTGTCCCTCAGTAACAATTTTGTGTCTGTCCCTAAGTAACAATTCTGTGGCCCTAAGTAACGATTCTGTGTCCCTCAGTAACAAATCTGTGTCCCTCAGTAACAATTCTGTGTCTGTCCCTAAGTAACAATTCTGCGGCCCTAAGTAACGTTTCTGTGGCCCTCAGTAACAATTCTGTGTCCCTCAATAACAATTCTGTGTCTGTCCCTAAGTAACAATTCTGTGGCCCTAAGTAACGTTTCTGTGGCCCTAAGTAACGATTCTGTGGCCCTAAGTAACGATTCTGTGGCCCTCAGTAACAAATCTGTGTCCCTCAGTAACAATTCTGTGTCTGTCCCTAAGTAACAATTCTGTGGCCCTAAGTAACGATTCTGTGGCCCTCAGTAACAAATCTGTGTCCCTCAGTAACAATTCTGTGTCTGTCCCTAAGTAACAATTCTGTGGCCCTAAGTAACGTTTCTGTGGCCCTAAGTAACGATTCTGTGGCCCTCAGTAACAATTCTGTATCCCTCAGTAACAATTCTGTCTGTCCCTGAGTAACAATTCTATGTCCCTAAGTAACGTTTCTGTGGCCCTAACTAACGATTCTGTGGCCCTAAGTAACATTTCTGTGGCCCTAAGTAACATTTCTGTGGCCCTATGTAACGTTTCTATGGCCCTAAGTATCGATTCTTTGGCCCTAACTAACGTTTCTGTGTCCCTAAGTAAAGTTTCTCTGTCCCTAAATCTCTCCCTGAATACAGCCAGGTCTGCCTCTGTTGAATGACTGGAGGCAAATGGAGAATTCTAAAATGGCCGCCATTTATAGTTTGACCATTACACTGTGCTGGCTGGCTGGCTGCTGATTGGCTAATGCGATCACATGTCATGAATGAATGCATTATGGGTCAGCGCGCCTTGTCTGCGCGCCTTCCCAGACATCCCCGCTCCGTCGCCGCACATGTCGCCGCCATTTTAGGAAAAATTTTGATTCGCGCATCCGAAGTCTGCTTATTTTCGGATTCGACGCGAATCGAAATTTTCCTAATATTCGAAACGAATTCCACTTCGCCTACTTCGATTCGCTCATCTCTAGCTATAACTTTCACACAAAGCAATCAATATACACTTATTGGGATTTTTTTTACCAAAAACATGTAGCAGAATACATTTTGGCCTAAATTTATAACCAACTTTGAGTTTACTATATATTTTTTATAGCTGAAAGTAAAAAATATTGTTTTTCTTCAAAATTTTTGGCCTGTTTTTGTTTATAGCGTGAAAAATAAAAAGCGCACAGGTGATCAAATTACACCGAAAGAAAGTTCTATTTATGTGAAAAAAAGGACGTAAATTTTGTTTGGGTGCAGCATTGCATGACCGCGCAATTATCAGTTGAATTAGTGCAGCGCCGAGTGGCAAAAAGAGGCCTGGTCATTAAGGGGGGGAAATCCTCTGCAGCTCAAGTGGTTAATAAATAGCACTGCAGTTTACCAACAGCAGAGTAACTGATAGAGCCTGTTTTGATACTTTATAATAGGTGCCGTCATCACTTGCTTGTTAAGGTTGATGTCTATTTGCTAACCTTTACATTGCAGCCTCTTTAATGACTATGCAGTAAGCCTTCTATAAAAAAAAAAAAACCACTTCTGAGCAGCACTAATAATGGGAACCAACATATAAGCTCCTACTTTATACATGATGTTCTTGGTAGTCATAAAACGTGTGAAAAATGTTATGATGTGAATATATACATCCCATACACTTACCTTCCACTTTCAGTGAGGTCATAATTCTCAACAGCTGTATATGTTTAATTTTTCATGCTTCTTTCTAAACAATTAAGTTCGCCAATCTTTCTCAAGAAGAACTGCATTCACACCATTTACATGAAATATTGAAAGCAATATCCATGTCTCAGTTCTTTGTGTTTTATAGTTAGAGCGGTTCTCCCTTAAGATTAAGGGATTGTACAGTCTTTTCAATGTATATTCTAGATGGATACTGTAGGTAAAAGAGCTCATATTGAGGTTAAAGCAGAACTAAATTGTATATGAGCACCAAACTGAAAATGATATTTAAAATAGAGGTATGGGATTTCCTTCCTACTTACCTAGATGAATGCAGCATCAGTCCGATGTTGCATCTGTACCCGCCGGCTCTAAGTGTGAAGAGAACTCAGCAATTACATGACCGCTGATCGCTGAGTTCTTAGCACAGATGTGCGCAGAGAATGGTGACTCTCTGCTCTGCTCCCTTCCCCCCCCCACGCTCACTGGAGCCCTGGGCTGTGGAGGGGGAGGGAAGAAGGGAGGGATCGGCTGGCTCAGGCTCTCTGCAGTTCGCTGAGAGGCTGAGCCAGGAGCCGCTGCAGACTCTGGGGTGGATCCCAACTTTAAAGTCAGGATCTTTCCCCAAACTGGACCGGCTAAGTGACATCAGCTGACAGCAGGATTCAGCCCGATGTTAGCTGAAAATGGGTTACAGGAGTGCAGAATGGACTGCATTCCTGTGATCCACAGGAGAAGTACAGCCAAAAAAGCTTTGGCTTTACTTCTCCTTTTAATCCATTTTTAATATTCAAAGCAAACTCATCCATCCATCTATGTCTCCATGCTTTATTCTGTTTAGAAATCACATTGACAAAAATCCCCCTAGCATTTCTAGCCTCAACAATCTTGAATAAGGGCAGACGGTTCATGAAATCCATCTGCCCTTAGATCAGGTATGCAGACAGGAGGGTGTGCTGAACTGAGAAAGCTTCTCCTCCAAATGAAAGAAAAAAAATGTCCATGAAGATTCCTAGGATGGGTGACATCATTTTTGGCCTTCTAGCTAAAGGAATGTCAAAAAAGTTTAAAATAAGAAAATATATTATACCTTCCTATCTATTTACTAATGCTAGTGTTACAGGATTATCGGTGTTCTGAGCACAATGTGTGACAAAGATGCAGCCTGCTGTATCTACCAAAGAGGAGAGCACAAAACACATGTTGCTCACTTGTATTCCTGGTTTAATGTGTCGAACAGAAATAGATCACATTTTACAGATGATTACTTTCTTTATAGTGGCAGTGCAGGCCACATGGAAAAGCATATCAATTTGTGTTAGACAGTTACCATTACTAACATATTTGATACTAAACTGAGAAAGTGAATGTCAGAACAAACACAAAACTGAACAAAGAAAGCATAAACGAAGTGTGACTAACCTATATCAAAGAGGAGAGCAGAAAACGTATAATGCTCACTTGCATTCCGAGTTTAATGTGAGCTTGTTAGTATCAGTCTCCTGAAGTCACACTACAAATCATTAGAGCTCCCTCTAGCTGCATCCTTGTAATAGCGCTACTGGGAGGTTTATTCATTTACTTGCTGCACTAACAGCATAAGGTTGTTGCTATTGATGGTCTTGTTGATTGAGAGAGTTTAGCTCTACTTAAAGAATCTTATCAATTCACTTTAGAGTTCATTCAGATCTGTACATTCTATTAATCTTAGATGCATATGTTAATGTGCATTACACATTATAACACAACTCAATAGCATGCACCTAACCAGCTCACCACTGGGACACACCAGTGCACCTTGCCAATGCATCACAACACACAGATGGTGGTGCCCTACTTTGTAAAAAAATTGTACATGCTCATTAAAATATGAATTGTACTGCATTGGCAGCCTATTCACAATTAAGCATCTGCCTCAACGCAAAGCATGTCAATTTGTAATACTGCATGTTATTATGTATGTGGTAATGCACTGCAACCGTCTAAATGGACCATTAATATTTTTTAAAAAAGTGATATTATGTATAATTTGTTATAATGTATGTACCTGGTGACAGCCTTATGTGGCAGATATCTCAACAGTAGCCATGAAATATTCCAGCAGAGGTAGTGAGTCAGTCAATGGTAAGTGGCTTCAAACATGCTTGGGACAAATATAAATCTATAATCAGACAAAAAAAGTTAGCAAAGTTACCAAAAGAAAAAGAAACAAACAAAAAAATACAAAAACTTGTATAAACATATATAAATAAAAACAAAATGGGCAAACTCAATGTATCACTTGGTCTTTTCTGCCATCATTTACTATGTTTGGGATGCTGAGAGATCCAAACAGTGGCTAATCTACATATCTATTACAAAAACATGGCATAGCACATATATGTCAAATACGCTATATAAATGAAAGGCAAACACTGCCATAATGACTGGGGAATGGGTCGGATGTGGTACCTCCTTTGCTTGCAAGGTGGTGGGTATATCTCCCTCCTTTTAAAAACTATGTAAGAACCCAAATTATGGTAAAATGTTGTTTCTTTTAGCATCCCTAACCTGCAGGCAGCCATACAAAGCAGGTACATATCAACATTTTGCTCATTGGGTATACTCATACAAAATGCAAAGAAATGGAAGAACACACACACACACACACACACACACACACACACACACACACACACACACACACACACACACACACACACACACACACACACACACACACACACACACACACACACACACACACACACACACACACACACACACACACACACACACACACACACACACACACACACACACACACACACACACACACACACACACACCCCACACCCCCCCCCCCCCCCCCCCATTTATCAGTTGAGTTCCTCCACACCACACTCCTCTAACCATGTCTAGCTTGGTATACTGGGGCATTGTTATGCTGGTACAATTTGGCCTTCCCAAAATTGTTGATGTGAGGTCAGGTACTGATGTTGGAAGAGAAGACCTGGTTCACGATGAGTATTCCAATTCATGCCAATGTCTTTGAGTAGGGTTGAAGTCTGGGTTTTGTACATGCTACTTAACATCCTCCATGCTAAACTCATAAAACCATTTTTTCATGAACCTAGCTTATTGGAGTACAAGGGTCCAGATATGCCAAAACAGAAAAGGACCTTCCACAAACTGTTTCCACAATTAAAAATCCACACTTGTCTAAAATGTAATTGTGTACTTTTGCATTAGCTATACCCTTCAACCCTTGAAGACACAGAGACGTAATAATTTGGAGGAGTGACACTAAAACATCTAGCCATATAGTGTATGCCAATAAGAACTTTAGCTCCTGAAGTCACACTTGTGTAGCACCCTCCTAGTTTAGCTATGGGGAGCTAGATCCTAGTGGGTAGACAGGAGCTGGTTAGCAGCTCAGGTGTAATAGCCAAAAGGGTCAAATTGTAGTCAAGACTGAGAGACACTGCAGGCCAGCCCCTCTGGAATTTTCCCCTGCTCTGAGGCTTTCGGAGGAGGGCCTTGGAGGCAGTAAGTTGATCTGAGGAATTGCTGGCTGCACTCTTGAGGGACCTCAGCCAATCCCCAACAGTAGGCTTGGTAAGGGGCTGGAACTCCCTTAAAAGTGTAGGAGCCTGCTCAGTAGCAGGAGTGGGGAGAATCGGGTGGAAGATGGAGAGAGGAAGATGTGAGGCTGGAGAAGGAAGGCTGCCAGGAGGTCTTGTGGCATGGTGCCTGCCTGTGAACCTGGTGTTGGAAAGGAGGAAAACTTGGAGCTCACTGGCCCCCTGAATGAGGACCACCTGTATGGCATTGATGGAGCAACCCAGCTGATAGGACTGGTAGCAGCAGCCAACCTGAAATTGGTACAGGAGAGAATCTGAGTGAGTACACCTGCACCCCCTGGGCAGATAGGGGAAGGAGCACTCTGGTGGGAAACCAGATTAGCCCCCTACTAGTGGCTATTCACCTCATTTAAAGGAACAGGAGCCAGATCCCCTGCTCAGGAAAAGTCTCTAGATTGCTGGGTGAAGCGTTCATCTAGGGTCTGGAATGGTACAACCAGGAGATGCTGGCTAGCTCTCCAACAGAGACTGTGCTGTAGAAGAAGTTTGCAAATAGTTTCAGGAAGTTTGTCCTCAGTTATCGGTTCCCTTGGACATCCTATACCTCCCTTACCCTATCCAAGTTCTGATCCCTTCAATAAACAACAAAACAAAAGTTAAAGGACTGATTTCTGACTCTGAATGCAAGCTTGTGTGGAAAATGTTGAATGCCTGGCTGTGCAGAACTATAGGGGGACCCAATTCATCAGCGATCCCAAAGGGGTTAGTGCTACTCTTGCTTGCCCTCATCCCACAGTTGGAAGTTGTACAAGCTCTCTAAGCATACATACTGGCACCTTTATGTGTACCTACTGCATTTATTGTGCTTACACTTTCACTGTAATGTAGCTACATGGAATCAAATAAATCCTTACTAAAAAATAAATAAATAAAGTGGACTTTGTGATATCTGTACAGTTGCAATGTATCCTGAACAGATTTAGCCATTCAGTGAGTGTTAAGGGGGTTTTCTTTACACTTTTAGTGCAGTAACAAAAATAATTTCATACTTTAAAGTCGCAGAGTGGTTTTACTATCCCTTAATGATATTTTAGATTGGCAAATAAGATTCAGTGTTCTTCTTCCACTTTTTGAAGAGTCTTTTATTGTATCTGCTTAACACAATTGATTTTAAGATACACTTAGCACATCACGGGGAAAGCTCTTCATTTTCAGCCTCTCTGAAGCTTGGAGACAGAAATACGATTTTCCAGGAACAGTGCCTCACCTAGAAACCCATAACTAATAGATCTCACAAATAAACTTGTTATATAGAACAAGGGAGAAATAGAGAGCTTATTAGGAATATATATATATAATAAAAATGTATGCACTGGTTTATCAGCTCTGATATTAGTGTCCAGTAGGCAAGCACCATACAGTTTATCTTCACAAACGGCAAAGGAAAGATTATACTTGTTGTTAGGCAAGTAATACCGAGCACATCCTGGCACTTGCAAATAAGAAGCACAGTTAAAAATGGTTCTAAAGCCTATACATTTTTTACCTTAAAGTGTTACTAAACCCAGGACCCTGCATTCGCTATATCTCGTCCCCCACAGTACACACAACATCAGTGGGAATGATGACACGGTATGTAAAAACTAACAAAAACTCCAAGAAGTCAAAATTGTAGACACAACACCTCGCTGTCTTGCACTGCACTCAAGGTGTCCAATAGGTCCCTGAGATGTGTGGTATTGCACTACACTGTCTTCTCTAAGAAGTTGGGTATGTTGGCTGGTAGGTAATCACTCAGTCCCTTTAAATGGCTCCATAAGTCCAGAGACCTTGTTGCAGTACAGGCTGATTCTGGCTTGGGATACTCAGCTAAGGCTGAGTGAAGTCCTGGAGCCTTTTTCTCCTCTGTCTCTCTCCTGCTGCTCTTTTTCTTCCTTTCATCCCAGGGGGCAGAGCCCCCAGCATAGGGGGTCCCTCCAGACAACTGGACCCAGGATTCTACTTTTTTAGACAGTAACCAGGGCGGTAGCCACCCCTTCTGGGTCCTGCCCCCCCCCCCCCCAGGAATTGCTGGAAACCTCATGAATATTCAGACTGAAGCCTTTGTCCCTCCACACGCTAGATTCTAGAACCACCCAGAAAGTTCTAGAAGATGGGGGGGGGGGGGGGTAAGAGGCCACAGGACATGGAAATTAAACCACTTTTGTAATCTGCTAAATACCTTTTCTCATCAGCCGTTAGAGCAGTCTTGTGACTTCTGTCAGTGTCCAGCAGAGCACTGGTTAAAGCTTGTAGGAGTTTTCATTCTGCTCTAGGAGGATGTAGAACCCTTCACCTCTGTCTGAACAGTGCTGATTGGCCCTGTGCTGATTACATACACTTTCCTAAGAAAAAAAAAAACTCTCTAGCAATACACACTAAACTGAGCATGTGCAGAGTAGCTCCACACATATATCAGGAGATAAGAGGGAGGCACTGGAAGAAGAGGAGGAATAGAGAAGACAGGATCAAACAGCATTTTTAAACAATGCAGAGGATTAACCCCTTAAGTTGCAAAGTGAGTATAATAAGCATGCTTTACTGCATATACAGACTGATTTTACTGTTGTGAGTTTGGTAACACTTTAAACTTTAAAATCACTTTAAAATGTAACTCCACTTTTGTTAAAGTATATTTAATAGCTTTACCATGATAATGTAATTTAAAAAGTTGTCTTCAATATTTTTAATCAAGATAATACTCGCTGGTCCTGCCATAAAGGGTTCTTGTTCAGGTACTTTCTGTTACAGGAACAAAAATAGAACGCAAATTTCCCAGAGGTCACAGCTACTGTATTTCCGGGACACTTGTAGCAGACCATGTTCACACTGATGCGGTGCGAGAAATGCTGTGAATCCTGTGTTTCCCGCACCGCATTGCAGTCACATGGCGTTCATGTGATCTGGTGCGGGTGTCAATATTAAACTAATGACACCCCAATGTAATGCGATTGTCAGAAATCTCATCGCATGGGTGAGAACACCCATGCAATCTGATTCAGGTGCAGCTGAAAAAAAAATGGTCCTGCACCTTTTTGCCTCAAATCGCACCGCATAGACATAGCATGTGCAATTCCAGTGCGAATTACATGCGGTTCCCCGCACCTCATTAGTGTGAACCCGGTCCAAAGCTGGATTCACACTGTTGTGGTGCATTAAAGGCTATCTATTCATTTATTTATTACAGATACAGTATATATATATATATATATATATATATATATATATATATATATATATATATATAAACAATTTATGCAGCATTTTACATACTGTATGTTCACATCAGTCCCTGCTCCCTAGGAGCTTACAATCTAAGGTCCTAGTCTCACATGTTAGTGACAATTTAGACAGGAGACAATTAACCTATTAGTGAGATATTGGGATCCAGATAGACAGCAGAGTGGCATTGTGGTGTCGGGCACTGGAACACCCTCTATGTTCCAGCACCTGGCACTAAAAGAGACAGACTTACTATGGGCGGAGTTATCTCTATCCACAATACAAGTGAAGTGGAAATAAACCTTAATACCCCAAAGAAAACCCACACAAGCACAGGGAGATCATGCAAGCTTCATGCACATAGTGGCTAGCCCAGATTTGAACAGAGAAACCCAGCACTGCAAGGCAGAAGTGCACTATGCCACAATGCTAATGCACCCAATGAGGAGCATGCACTATTTTTGGAACGCAGCACACCACAATGCATGGTAATGTGTTGTGGTGCACCAAAACACAGGTGCCTTACAGTGATATTGAGAATGAATGGCACCAAAGCACATAACGTGTGCTTTTGCATGTTGTAACTTTAACAACTTTTCTACCAGAGCCATTTTCACTTTTTGCACATGTGTTGAAATGCCAATTTTAGCCCTAAAGATTAGGTAAACTTCCCAAATATTATATAGTGTCTGAAAGTAGAGACCCTGTAGAATAAAATGGTGGCAGTTACAAATTTTTATGGAACATGTTGGAATACAGGGTTCATCTATTTTGCAACAGCTACTTCAGTGTTCAGCAGATATATATTCTTCAGCCAGCAGATGGCGGTGTTTATACGTTTGTAGCTGCATCTATGATAAATTCTGTCTTTTCTCTATAATAAAAAGTTCCTGTTTCCTGTTTCCAGAGAAGCAGTGGATAAACACATGTGGAATCTGCTCTACCTGTTCTGTAGGGCTATTTACAGAAAACTCTAACAGAATATGACTTTAGCACACGTTTATCAAATGCATCATGTATGTTCAGTATAACATGTAATAGTGCGCACAAACACAATATATTACCCACGTTTTGATAAAATATAAAAGATGAGTAAATAGATACCAAACATGTCATGCCTTAAAAGTGCAAGTGCCTGTGAAACGGCAAAAAACCTTGATACTTGTCCATGCACACGGGACGTTTTAATAATGCTGGTAATGTTAGCTGTGTAAAGTCGCATTAAAAACTTGAGCTTTTCAGCGGTTTTTGTATTAGCGTTTTTTCACGTTTGCTTTTTTCACCCCAAAAAATCTTAGGGGGGTAAAAAAAAGTCCAAAAATGCTGGTTTGCCGCGATTGACCGAGTTTTACCGTGGTTTACCGTGTTTTGCAGCGTTTTCAGCGTTAGAGCGTTCTTACAGCTAAAAAGCTCCTCTAAAACCCACTAGTCCTAAGTTTTTTTCCAGCCAAAAAACATCCCTGGAGCCACGTGCAGGCAGCCTATGTTACTCTATGAGGAGACAGTGGCTGTACAGACACAGCGACAGGTCCTAATTTTAACAGGAGTGAAGCAACAAGTGTACGACCCTCCATTGCACTCTGTCTAGCATAGGTTACCTACAAGCAACTCCAGGCGGCTCCAGCTGCATAAACACTCATGCCGTACAGACCACAGCACCCGTGTGAATTAAGGCTTACTGTACACCTAGCTTTATTGCTATCACAAGGGGGGGGGCTGATTTTTTGCTTTGGTATAAGTTCCCCAGAACTGTGCCCAGCCCCCTATGCCATTATTTTGGTCATCCCTTGCTTATAAGCCTAGATAATGACCATTACTATTTTTGAAAGTTTGCTTCCCATTGATGTCAATAGGTTTTGGATTTATTAACCTGTAATTGGCTGATTCTTGGCGCCAAATAATCTAAGCTCCCTCCCCTCTTCTTCTTGGATAAGACAGGGACGCACCTGCTGGTAGTTGTTACTTTTCTCACATCTCTGGCCATTAGCCTTTATGTACAGAAGAAAGGAGTGTTCACACAAAATTAGAGTTTCCTCACTTTACTGATGTTCTTTAAAGTGGTTGTAAAGGCTGAAAGTTTTTTTTACCTTCATGCATTCTATGCATGAAGGTAAAACACCTTCTGTGTGCAGCAGCCCCCCATAACCCACCCAGCCCCTTAACTTTGGCTGAGCTCCATCTTGATCCAGTGATGAGCATAAGAGCCTCAGCTCTCCCATGTCTCTCCTTCCTCATTGGCTGAGACAGCAGTGATAGCCATTGGCTTCTGTTACTGTCACAGCCAGTGAGCCAATGAGGAGAGAGCGGGAACTAGGTGTGCTCCATGTGTGAATGGACACGCAGAGTAGCGGTGCGGGAGCGAGCCAGCTGTGGTGGCTTGGGAGCAGGTTAGTATGACATGTTTGTTATTTTAAAAAAAATAATGTACCTTTAATATCTCAATGACACAGACATAATCTCTGGGATCACTTGGCATTTTTGTACTAATCACATATAGTGGACATACTGTAGAAGTCACTATGTGAAAGCTGTATATTGCACATCACTGTTCAAGTAATTCTAAAACCTTAAAGTTTTCTACCTTAATACATTCTATGCATTAAAGTGGCTGGTAGGTTCTGTGGCTGATTAAAGTGGTAATTAAACTCACTTAGTGCCTTATCTGCATTACATTAGCCTCAGAACCTGTGTAACTAATATATGTTTGGATTTAAAGGGATGAGGTGGCAACCCTACACCTGTGACATCACTACAGGAGGGCTTTGTCTAAAAGGGTCCTAACACCCAGTTACAATATTCCCTGTTACCATGTGCTATTTTGGAACAGAGCCACCTAGTGGCAGACTAGCTAACTGCATCTGCATACAAACCAAACTTCAGTAATGTTTGCTGAACCAGCCTCTAACTAAACCCAGGTATGTGCATCTCATCTGCAGTATTCACAAGTACATCAGTAATTTTTTTTAATGCAAATACTAAGCACATGAATTTCACTCTGTATCAGCCTCCTGACATCCAAGCACAGCAGAATGGAGAGGGAGAAGCAGCACAAGGAACCAATCAGTAGTTCTGCAGTGCTTATATGCTAACAAGGAAGATACTGATAGGAGGAAAGTGCAGAGTGACAGATAGGTGAGCTTCTCAGTTTGCTTTTTCTCCTTTCACTGTCCAGCTGTAGTCTGGGGAGGGACAAGACCTGTAAGTGTTTCTTAAAGTGTTACTAAACCCACAACAGTAAAATCAGTCTGTATATGCAGTAAAGCATGCTTGCTATACTCACTGTGGAACCTAAGGGGTGAACCATCTGCATTGTGTAAAAAGGATGTTTGATCCTGTCTTTTCTGATCCTCCCCTTCTTCCACAGTCCCCATTTCATCTACTGATAGAACAGAGCCTCAGGGACACTCTGCACGTGCTCAGTTTGGTGTGTATTGCTAGAGTTTTTTTCTTTTTCATGGAAGAGTGCAAGTGATCAGCACAGGGCCAATCAGCACTGTCCAGACAGAGGTCAGGGGTCCTGCATCCTCCTAGAGCAGAAAGAAAACTCCCTGCTCTGCTGGACACTGATAAAAGTCACAAGACTGCTCTAACTACTGATGAGAAAAGGTATTTAGCAGTATATATTTACTAAAATAAATGTATTTCCAAGTTGTACTGCGGGAGACCAGATATAGTGAATGCAGGGGCCAGGGAGACCAGATATAGTGAATGCAGGGTCCGGGGAGACCACATATAGTGAATGCAGGGGCCGGGGAGATCAGATATAGTGAATGCAGGGGCCGGGGAGATCAGATATAGTGAATGCAGGGGCCGGGGAGACCAAATATAGTGAATGCAGGGTCCTGGGAGACCAGATATAGTGAATGCAGGGGCCGGGGATACCAGATATAGTGAATGCAGGGTCCTGGGAGACCAGATATAGTGAATGCAGGGTCCAGGGAGACCAGATATAGTGAATGCAGAGTCTGGGGAGACCAGATATAGTGAATGCAGGGTCCGGAGAGACCAGATATAGTGAATGCAGGGGTCGGGGAGACCAGATATAGTGAATGCAGGGGCCAGGGAGACCAGATATAGTAAATGCAGGGTCCGGGGAGACCGGATATAGTGAATGCAGGGGCCAGGGAGACCAGATATAGTAAATGCAGGGGCCAGGGAGACCAGATATAGTGAATGCAGGGTCCTGGGAGACCAGATATAGTGAATGCAGGTGCCGGGGATACCAGATATAGTGAATGCAGGGTCCTGGGAGACCAGATATAGTGAATGCAGGGTCCGGGGAGACCAGATATAGTGAATGCAGAGTCTGGGGAGACCAGATATAGTGAATGCAGGGTCCGGAGAGACCAGATATAGTGAATGCAGGGGTCGGGGAGACCAGATATAGTGAATGCAGGGGCCAGGGAGACCAGATATAGTAAATGCGGGGTCCGGGGAGACCGGATATAGTGAATGCAGGGGCCAGGGAGACCAGA
Organism: Staurois parvus; assembly: GCF_062004578.1. Lineage (NCBI taxonomy): Eukaryota > Metazoa > Chordata > Amphibia > Anura > Ranidae > Staurois > Staurois parvus. Next base: position 1,347,918 of record NW_028318672.1, on the reverse strand, counting down.
TATAGTAAATGCAGGGGCCAGGAAGACCAGATATAGTGAATGCGGGGTCCGGGGAGACCAGATATAGTGAATGCAGGGGCCTGTGAGACCAGGTATAGTGAATGCGGGGTCCGGAGAGACCAGATATATGAATGCGGGGTCCGGGGAGACCAGATATAGTGGATGCAGGGTGCGGGGAGACCAGATATAGTGAATGCAGGGTCCTGGGAGACCAGATATAGTGAATGCAGGGTCCTGGGAGACCAGATATAGTGAATGCAGGGTCCGGACAGACCAGATATAGTGAATGCAGGGTCCTGGGAGACCAGATATAGTGAACGCGGGGTCCGGGGAGACCAGATATGGTGGATGCGGGGTCCGGAGAGACCAGATATAGTGAATGCAGGGTCCTGGGAGAACAGATATAGTGAATGCAGGGGCCGGGGAGACCAGATATAGTGAATGCAGGGTCCGAGGTTTAGTAACACTTTAACTGCAGCAAATAAAAAATAGGTCTCTTGATCTGCCAGACAGAACTGTGCTGTGTGGCAGGGTCTGTAAATCTCAGGAATGGATGAACAGAAATACTACCCCTTTGAAAAACGAATCCATACTAAGTACAATATTTTATCTTTCTATGTTGCAATTTAAATTGCTGAAAGCCATCTTTAAAACAAAGGGTTAACAAGTCCATTTTCTGCAGATTGCTGTCTTGAATGACATTTTCCTTTAGGAGTCAAACACAGATTCAAAATTACCCCTACAATCCCCTGCTGTGTTTTGATTATTAACAGATTGGAGATCACCGCTTTTCCTCCATAATGTACAGTAATCATAGTAAATTGGGGACATTAGTTTCCCTGTAAATAAAGTGAGCCAGCATGCAGTACATCAGTCAGATACAAAACAGTGGGGTGAGGTACAATTATTCAGTGTCAGGCTGAAATCATCATGTAGATGAATATAGAGAAGTATCCAGGGTGCAGCATGCGGCAAGGATGTTGTATAAATGGCAGTGATTTGCCCAATAACAATAAGACGTTTGTACAATTAGCAAAGTATACTACCCACAGAGGCACTTGTAGCACATACATGTCACTGGCGGACTTGTCATTACTTCTTATATGTACCTTTCCTCACCTTCCAACAACTATGAATCTGCAATGGGAGTTGCTGCTGTGCAGATGGAGATTAAAGCGTTATTAAACCCCAAACCAAAAATGTATTATGTTGCAGCTTACCAATCGTTTGTTGTGGTGGCTGCAATTGTTTTCTTTTTTAGTCTTTTTTCCCTCTCCTTTCCCCTGGGGATCTGGCCAGTAACACACTTCATGTTTTAGTGAGGCACTGCTCTGGATGAATAGGCACAGGAGGCACATCAGACATCAGCATTGTCAGTCTGGGGGGAGGGGTGTGTTAGATGAACTAGAAGATTTAAATACACTAAACAAACTGAAGCCAATCTCCAGCTAACACTATCTAAGCAGTTAGAGCTAACAGTTTTTTTTTCCTTTTCATCTAGAGGTTTTCCATAAATAAATAAAAGCTGAATATTGTAAGCACCACTACCAGTGTTAAAGTGTTACTGAACCCACAGTAGTAAAATCAGTCTGTATATGCAGTAAAGCATGCTTGCTATACTCACTGTGGAACCTAAAGGATTAATCCTCTACATTGTGTAAAAAGTTTGATCCTGTCTTCTATTATCCCTTCCTCCACTGTCCCCCTCTTATTTTCTGATAAGACATATCCTGTGGGGACACTTTGCACATGCCCAGTTTGTTGTGTATTGCTGGGAGAGGTTTTTTTCTTCTTGGTAGAGTGCATGTGATCAATACAGGGCCAATCAGCACTGTCCAGACAGAGGTCAGGGGTCCTGCATCCTCCTAGAGCAGAAAGAAAACTCCTCCTACAAGCTTTAACCATTGCTCTGATGGACACTGATAGAAGTCACAAGACTGCTCTAACTACTAATGAGAAAAGGTATTTAGCAGTTTATATTTACTAAAATAATTGCATTTCTTGTTGTGTGTACTGTGGGCGACCGGATATAGTGAATGCAGGCTCATGGGTTTAGTAACACTTTAAATGGTCTGTCTCATCCATGTGAATTGATACATTCTGCTGGAGAGCTTCTGCTAAAAAAAAGCTGGTTGGATCATGAGATGAAAATAGAAGAAAGAAAAGCTATAAAAGGAAATAGATGCAGCTGTCAGGAATGGACTGGCCAGCAATAGTGGGACTCACCTGCCTTATGAGCTGCAGTACCAGGGCTGGCCAGCGGGTGCTCCCAGCAATCAGAGACTCAACCTTGCAGCCAGTCAAACACCTGGAACTAATTATACTGGTGTATTTAAGGGATGGCCAGACCTGCAGACTCTGCCTTGGTGTGTGTTTTTCCTGGGCCCTGTATCTTGTAAACCTGCGTTCCTGTTCCTGTCTTGTTGCTGACCCTGCTTGATTCTGACCTCTGCTGACTTCTCCTGTTCTGATCCCTGGCTTGTGACCCTGACCATCCCTCTGCCTGACCCTCTGTACCACGCTGCCCGCTACCTGCTGAACCTGGCCTGTGACCCCGACCATTCTCCGCTTGCTCCCCCTGTACCTACCTGCCCGATTGATATTGACCCGGCCTGCCTGACGACGCTTGCATTGTATGTACTGTTATCTGTGGGTGGTTGGTTTGGTTTGTTTGCACTGTGTTATGTTTTAGTATTGCACTGCGTTTATGTTTGTATTGTTAGTGTTAATAAATTATATTGTTTATAACATATCTGAAGTCTGCGTTTCCCTGCGTCAGTCACATACCTCTGTTCACACCCGGGAGCCCTGACAGCAGCCATCTAAGAATCAGTAATCTGAAATATAATTGTAAAGCCTTCTAATGTAGTCAGAGAGAGTTTGTTGTTTTATTTTTTTAGGCAGAGGCTGAGTAGCAGCCTGGGATGAGTCAGCCTGGCAGTGAGGTAGAGCGGTCACCTCAGGACAGGCTAGGGAGGTTTTGAAGGTCAGAGCTTCTGGAGTCCTCCAACCTCTCAAGAATTTGAGAGCTTTCTGGAGGAGGGACAGAGGAGGGGAGGAGGCTCAGATCTGCAAGCTTAAGGGATTTTGGCCAATCCCCTGGCAGGAGGCTGGGCATGGTGACCGAGGCAACCCTTAAAAGTGGACGAGCCTGTGCAGCAGGGGCCAAGTGTCAGGTGGACGATGGAGTGAGAGGATGGAGTGTGGAGCCTGGGATGGGACCCAGGGAAGGGGCCTACCTACAGGCAGGTGCTAGAGAGAGAATCTCCACTGTGAGTACTCTTGCACACCCTGGGCTGGATAAGAGCAGTCAGGTGGAAAATCCAACTAGCTTCTCATCTGGGGCTTCTGTGCTGATTTGGCAGTTTCTGGGCTCCCTTGCCCAGGGAATACCCTCAGTTATAGCTGGGTGAAGAGGAGGATTCCTCTGGGGTCTGAGGAGGTACACCAGAGAGCTGGAATGCTCTTAAAGGAGAGAAATGTTTTGTCTACATCTGTACATAGGTTCTAAGGAGTTTTTCCTCAAGTTTACAGTTTCCTCGGGCATCCCATACACCCCTCAACCTCACCCAAGTTATTAACCCCTTAAAAAAACCACAAAACCAAGCTCAGACCACAAAGTGTGGAAAAAAATGTGTGTTGGCTGGCTGTGCAGAGCTTTAGGAGGACCCAAAATTCAGCGACTCCAAAGGCCGTGGCTGTCAATCACCGGGTCCTGGCCAGTGATTGCCGAGCATCTCCGATGGAGGGGAGAGCTGTTTGTAAGCAAAACAGTTCTCCTCCCTGTCAGCTCTTGCACACTGCTTTGGATGGCTGTGCGTAGCACAGCCATCCAAAGCACTGTGCTTACAGTGAAGCACACACACAGCCCAGGATGCAAAACAGCACACAGTTAACCCTTTGATCGCCCACATGTTAACCCCTTCCTGCCCAGTGCCATTAGTACAGTGTCAGTGCTTTTTATTAGCACTGATCACTGTATTGGTGTCACTGGGGAAGTCAGTGACACCAAGTCAGTTCCCCCCAGTGTCAGAATGTCTGCAACAGTCGCTGATCGCTGCCATTACTAGTAAAAATAAAAATCCCAGTATATATACCGCAATTTTTAAACACTATAAGTTTCACGTAAACAAATTAATTTACACGTATTGGGATTTTTGTTAGCATGTAGCAGAATACATTTTGGCCTAAATTTATATTGAAATCTGATTTTTTTAAAACATTTTACTGGACATGTTTAATAGCAAAATGTCAAAAATATTGTTTTTTTCTCAAAACTGTCTTTTTTTATAGCGCAAAAAATAAAAAATGCACAGGAGATCAAATACCACCAAAAGAAAGCTCAATTCATGGGGAAAAAAGGCCATACATTTCATTTGGGTGCAGGGTAGCATGACTGCGCAATTGACAGTTAAAGTAACGCAGCACTGTATCGCAAAAAATGGCCTGGTCAAGCAGAGGGGTAAATCCTATAGGGGATAAGTGGTTAAACTCAACAATCATAGCTATGTATGTACCTGTATTATGTACTTGAAATTCCTCTTTTCTTCCTTTAGAAGGACATCTCCACTTTTAAACCATAATTTGTGCATTCCTTGTTCCTACTGCAATGTGTCCATTGCTTTTTATGGGACATCATCTGGATGGAAATACTTGGCAAGGGTTGCTTTACATTTGGGTGTTTCTGATTACCAAAATGTTGGTGAAAATTGTAACATGTTGTTCTTTAAGCTAAATGCATTAAAGTTAATGGAAAAGGCAAACCAATGTTTTTGTTTTCTTGTGGGGTTTTTTATACACAATGAGCTTTAACTGCTTCAGCTCCACCCCATAGCAGAAATGCTGCTACAGGGCGGCAGCTGTGTGCAAAATCACGTATACATACGTGATTTTGCATTTCCGGGTAGGGGGCGCACACAAGGCGTGCGCGTGCCCTACCTGCGCTTCCTTTCACGGCCGCGGTTGTCAGTCACCGGTTCCTGGCCAGTGATTACTTGCCGGCGCTTAGTGATTGCCGAGAATCTCTGGCGGGGGAACTGTTAGTATAAAAAACAGTTATCCTCCCTGTCAGCTCCTGCATGCTGCTTTGCATGGCTCTGCATGTCCAGTGCCATTAGTACAGTGTCAGTGCTTTTTATTAGCACTGATCACTGTATTGGTGTCACTGGGGATGTCAGTGACACCATGTAAGTTCCCCCCAGTGTCAGAATGCCCACTGCAGTCCCACTATAAGTCGCTGATCGCCGCCATTACTAGTAGAAATTTTTTTAAAAAGCCCAGTAAATATACCACCATTTGTAAATGCTATAACTTTCACGTAAACCAATTGATTTACACGTATTGTGATTTTTTTTTTTAGCAAAGACATGTAGAAGAATACATTTTGTCTTAATTTTTTTACTGGACATGTTTAATAGAAAAAAGTAAAAAATATAGTTTTTTTCTCAAAATTGTCGGTCTTTTTTTTTATAGCGCATATAACAAAAAACGCACAGGCGATCAAATACCACCAAAAGAAAGCTCTATTCATGGGAAAAAAAGGATGTAAATTTCATTTGGGTGCAGCGTTGCATGACCGCGCAATTGTCAGTTAAGGTAACTCAGTACCGTAATGCAAAAAATGGCCTGGTTGGGAAGGGGGGTAAATCCTCTGAAGGGCAAGTGGTTAAATTGCTGCTGACGGTTAGGTGAGCACCTTAAAACTATCCGGAACTATCCTGAAAATTGCTAACCCTAACATTAATAACACAGTCTAGGGGCGCATGAAGAAGACTGTTTTATGGTTATCTCTAAGCTGTAATGATAAATCTCACCTTAGAGATACCCTAACTCCAACACTAAACATAATACTAACCTTGTTCATGATGCTTACCCTAAAGAAAACCATAACTGTGTTGATAAACAAAGCCATTGACCACCATCAGGACCATATGGCTTTGTTTATCAAAGCTGTCACATAGCACAGGGGTCTTTATGCAGGGAAAAGCACCTTTGGGAGGCAGTAGTTCTGGCCCAGTCATGCAGCTGGAGGGCCCTTGCTGGACGAAGACTGAAAATAGTCTTCTTCATGCACCTGTAGACTAATCAAGCATTTAATTCTTGCAGTGGGGTGGGTGGGGGAGCACTGCAAGGGTACATTTGTGTAATTCCTGGATTTTGGATATAGATTGAGTAGGGAAGGGTTAAACTGCTCTCATTTTTTTTTCATGTGTCCCTTTAGAGCAGTGGTTCTCAACCTTTCTAACGCCGCGACCCCTTAATACAGTTCCTCATGTTGTGGTGACCCCCAACCATAAAATTATTTTCGTTGCTACTTCATAACTGTAATTTTGCAGTGGGAGGACTAGCGCCCCATCACTGATGTCAGTGGGAGGAATAGTGTCCCATCATTGGCATCAGTGGGAGGAATAGTGTCCCATCATTGGTATCAGTGGGAGGAATAGTGCCCCATCATTGGTGTCAGTGGGAGGAATAGTGCCCCATCATTGGTGTCAGTGGGAGGAATAGTGCCCCATCATTGGTGTCAGTGGGAGGAATAGTGTCCCATCATTGGTATCAGTGGGAGGAATAGTGCCCCATCATTGGTGTCAGTGGGAGGAATAGTGCCCCATCATTGGTATCAGTGGGAGGAATAGTGCCCCATCATTGGTGTCAGTGGGAGGAATAGTGCCCCATCATTGGTATCAGTGGGAGGAATAGTGTCCCATCATTGGCATCAGTGGGAGGAATAGTGCTCCATCATTGGTGTCAGTGGGAGGAATAGTGCCCCATCATTGGTATCAGTGGGAAGAATAGTGCCCCATCATTGGTATCAGTGGGAGGAATAGTGCCCAATCATTGGTATCAGTGGGAGGAATAGTGCCCCATCATTGGTGTCAGTGGAAGGAATAGTGCCCCATCATTGGTGTCAGTGGGAGGAATAGTGCCGCATCATTGGTGTCAGTGGGAGGAATAGTGCCCCATCATTGGTGTCAGTGGAAGGAATAGTGCCCCATCATTGGTATCAGTGGGAGGAATAGTGCCCCATCATTGGTGTCAGTGGGAGGAATAGTGCTCCATCATTGGTGTCAGTGGGAGGAATAGTGCCCCATCATTGGTGTCAGTGGGGGGAATAGTGCCCCATCATTGGTGTCAGTGGGAGGAATAGTGCCCCATCATTGGTGTCAGTGGGAGGAATAGTACCCCATCATTGGTGTCAGTGGGGGGAATAGTGCCCCATCATTGGCGTCAGTGGGAGGAATAGTGTACAATCATTGGCATCAGTGGGAGGAATAGTGCCCAATCATTGGCGTCAGTGGGAGGAATAGTGCCCCATCATTGGTATCAGTGAGAGGAATAGTGCCCAATCATTGGCGTCAGTGGGAGGAATAGTGCCCCACCGTGGGTGTCAGTGGGGGGAGGAATAGTGCCCCATCGTGGGTGTCAGTGGGAGGAATAGTGCCCCATTGTGGGTGTCAGTGGGAGGAATAGTGCCCCATTGTGGGTGTCAGTGGGAGGAATAGTGCCCCATTGTGGGTGTCATTGGGAGGAATAGTGCCCCATTGTGGGTGTCAGTGGGAGGAATAGTGCCCCATTGTGGGTGTCATTGGGAGGAATAGTGCCCCATTGTGGGTGTCATTGGGAGGAATACTGCCCGATTATTGGTGTCAGTGGGAGGAATAGTGCCCCATCATTGGTGTCAGTGGGAGGAATAGTGCCCCATCATTGGTGTCAGTGGGAGGAATAGTGCCCCATCATTGGTGTCAGTGGGAGGAATAGTGCCCCATCATTGGTGTCAGTGGGAGGAATAGTGCCCCATCATTGGTGTCAGTGGGAGGAATAGTGCCCCATCATTGGTATCAGTGGGAGGAATAGTGCCCCATCATTGGTATCAGTGGGAGGAATAGTGCCCCATCATTGGTGTCAGTGGGAGGAATAGTGCCCCATCATTGGTGTCAGTGGGATGAATAGTGCCCCATTGTGGGTGTCAGTGGGAGGAATAGTGCCCCATTGTGGGTGTCATTGGGAGGAATAGTGCCCCATCATTGGTGTCAGTGGGAGGAATAGTGCCCCATCATTGGTGTCAGTGGGAGGAATAGTGCCCCATCATTGGTATCAGTGGGAGGAATAGTGCCCCATCATTGGTGTCAGTGGGAGGAATAGTGCCCCATCATTGGTGTCAGTGGGAGGAATAGTGTCCCATTGTGGGTGTCATTGGGAGGAATAGTGCCTCATCATTGGTGTCAGTGGGAGGAATAGTGCCCCATCATTGGTGTCAGTGGGAGGAATAGTGCCCCATCATTGGTATCAGTGGGAGGAATAGTGTCCCATCATTGGTATCAGTGGGAGGAATAGTGCCCCATCATTGGTGTCAGTGGGAGGAATAGTGCCCCATCATTGGTGTCAGTGGGAGGAATAGTGCCCCATCATTGGTGTCAGTGGAAGGAATAGTGCCCCATCATTGGTATCAGTGGGAGGAATAGTGCCCCATCATTGGTGTCAGTGGGAGGAATAGTGCTCCATCATTGGTGTCAGTGGGAGGAATAGTGCCCCATCATTGGTGTCAGTGGGGGGAATAGTGCCCCATCATTGGTGTCAGTGGGAGGAATAGTGCCCCATCATTGGTGTCAGTGGGAGGAATAGTACCCCATCATTGGTGTCAGTGGGGGGAATAGTGCCCCATCATTGGCGTCAGTGGGAGGAATAGTGTACAATCATTGGCATCAGTGGGAGGAATAGTGCCCAATCATTGGCGTCAGTGGGAGGAATAGTGCCCCATCATTGGTGTCAGTGAGAGGAATAGTGCCCAATCATTGGCGTCAGTGGGAGGAATAGTGCCCCACCGTGGGTGTCAGTGGGGGGAGGAATAGTGCCCCATCGTGGGTGTCAGTGGGAGGAATAGTGCCCCATTGTGGGTGTCAGTGGGAGGAATAGTGCCCCATTGTGGGTGTCAGTGGGAGGAATAGTGCCCCATTGTGGGTGTCATTGGGAGGAATAGTGCCCCATTGTGGGTGTCAGTGGGAGGAATAGTGCCCCATTGTGGGTGTCATTGGGAGGAATAGTGCCCCATTGTGGGTGTCATTGGGAGGAATACTGCCCGATTATTGGTGTCAGTGGGAGGAATAGTGCCCCATCATTGGTGTCAGTGGGAGGAATAGTGCCCCATCATTGGTGTCAGTGGGAGGAATAGTGCCCCATCATTGGTGTCAGTGGGAGGAATAGTGCCCCATCATTGGTGTCAGTGGGAGGAATAGTGCCCCATCATTGGTGTCAGTGGGAGGAATAGTGCCCCATCATTGGTATCAGTGGGAGGAATAGTGCCCCATCATTGGTATCAGTGGGAGGAATAGTGCCCCATCATTGGTGTCAGTGGGAGGAATAGTGCCCCATCATTGGTGTCAGTGGGAGGAATAGTGCCCCATCATTGGTGTCAGTGGGAGGAATAGTGCCCCATCATTGGTATCAGTGGGAGGAATAGTGCCCCATCATTGGTGTCAGTGGGAGGAATAGTGCCCCATCATTGGTGTCAGTGGGAGGAATAGTGTCCCATTGTGGGTGTCATTGGGAGGAATAGTGCCTCATCATTGGTGTCAGTGGGAGGAATAGTGCCCCATCATTGGTGTCAGTGGGAGGAATAGTGCCCCATCATTGGTATCAGTGGGAGGAATAGTGTCCCATCATTGGTATCAGTGGGAGGAATAGTGCCCCATCATTGGTGTCAGTGGGAGGAATAGTGCCCCATCATTGGTATCAGTGGGAGGAATAGTGCCCCATCATTGGTGTCAGTGGGAGGAATAGTGCCCCATCATTGGTGTCAGTGGGAGGAATAGTGCCCCATCATTGGTGTCAGTGGGAGGAATAGTGCCCCATCATTGGTGTCAATGTGGTGGAGGGGGGAATAGTGCCCCATCATTGGGGTCAGTGGGGGGGGGAATACTGACCCATCATTGGTGTCAGTGGGGGGGGGGAATAGTGACCCATCGTTGGTGTCAGTGGGGGGGGGGGGAAATAGTGTCCCATCGTTGGTGTCAGTGGGGGGAGGAATAGTGCCCCATTCTTGGTGTCAGTGGGGGGAGGAATAGTGCCCCATCGTTGGTGTCAGTGGGGGGAGGAATAGTGCCCCATCGTTGGTGTCAGTGGGGGGAGGAATAGTGCCCCATCGTTGATGTCAGTGGGGGGGGGAATAGTGCCCCATCGTTGGTGTCAGTGGGGGGGGAATAGTGCCCCATCGTTGGTGTCAGTGGGGGGAGGAATAGTGCCCCATCGTTGGTGTCAGTGGGGGGAGGAATAGTGCCCCATCGTTGGTGTCAGTGGGGGGAGGAATAGTTCCCCATCGTTGGTGTCAGTGGGGGGGGGAATAGTGCCCCATCGTTGGTGTCAGTGGGGGGAGGAATAGTGCCCCATCGTTGGTGTCAGTGGGGGGAGGAATAGTGCCCCATCGTTGGTGTCAGTGGGGGGAGAAATAGTGCCCCATCGTTGGTGTCAGTGGGGGGAGGAATAGTGCCCCATCGTTGGTGTCAGTGGGGGGGGGAATAGTGCCCCATCGTTGGTGTCAGTGGGGGGAGGAATAGTGCCCCATCGTTGGTGTCAGTGGGGGGAGGAATAGTGCCCCATCGTTGGTGTCAGTGGGGGGAGGAATAGGCCCCATCGTTGGTATCAGTGGGAGGAATAGTGCCCCATCGTTGGTGTCAGTGGGAGGAATAGTGCCCCATCGTGGGTGTCAGTGGGGGGGAATAGTGCCCCATCGTTGGTGTCAGTGGGGGGAGGAATAGTGCCCCATCGTTGGTGTCAGTGGGGGGGGAATAGTGCCCCATCGTTGGTGTCAGTGGGGGGAGGAATAGTGCCCCATCGTTGGTATTAGTGACACAAATGATGGGGCACTATCCCTTCCACTGACACCAATGATACTTACCTTGCTGACTCCTGCTCCACCCTGGGCTCGCTCTCTCCCTCTCCCATCTACAGCCTGCATACCTGGCTGCAGCAGCAAAATTTGCACTTACCTGTCAGCTGTCTTCCTTCTCTGGCCTCTCTCTTCACTCACTCCTGCAGCTCCCTCGATCTTCTTTGATCTCCGCGCGCTGCCACTCGGCTCCTCCTCTCCAAGCTCCACCTCCTCGCCGGTGATTGGCCGCCTGTGTGCCTCTCCTGAGCTACAGTTCCGGTGGCCAATCAGCGTCGAGGAGGCGGAGCTGTTGAGTGATCCCGGAGGTGTGGCCAGGTTACAGGGGCAGCATATCATCCCGCCCACAGATCGCCTGAGACAGGAGCGGTGTCTCGGTTCCTAAGACCATCGGAAATATGTGTTTTCCGATGGTCTTAGGTGACCCCTGGGAAATGGTCGTTCGACCCCCAAAGGGGTCGCGACCCCCAGGTTGAGAACCGCTGCTTTAGAGAGATTCTCCTTCACTTCCTTTTCTATAGGAAGTGAGAAGAGATTTCAATAGAGTGTGGAAAACCTCTCCTTAGATGACATTGAAACAAGTGTCCCCAATAGAAAACTTACTGTTCTAGTGACAACTCAAAGTTTTGATTTATTTATTTATTACAGGTACTTATATAGTGCTGTCAATTTACGCAGCGCTTTACATATATATTGTACATTCACATCACTCCCTAACCCTCAAGGGGCATACAATCTAAAGTCCCTAACTCACATTCATACATACACATACTAGGGACAATTTTAGACAGGAGCCAATTAACCTACCAGCATGTCTTTGGAGTGTGGAAGGAAACCAGAGTACCTGGAGGAAACCCACGCAGTCACAGGGAGAACATGCAAACTCCAGGCAGGTGGTGCCGTGGCTGGGATTCGAACCAACGACCCTAGTACTGCCAGGCGGAAGTGCTAACCATTTAGATTTTCCCTTGCTCGCAGTTGCAGTGGTGACCAGGACACAAAAAGAGAGAGCCAAACTTGCAATTAGGTTCTTACCCCTCACTTCTCCATCCAAAACTAAACAAAAGTTATGGCTTTTACACTCTCAGTGATAAGCTCGGGAATAACAAATTTCCTCATTGCAATGACTGGGGAAATTTTGCCTTCTTTTAGATCAACGTTATAACACCAAATTCAGAATGAGAAAGTTAACAATAATGAACCTTGATGTTTTTTCACTCTAAGGGGTTGATTTATAAAGAATTTGCACCCAATGAAAGCGCATGTATGTTCATTTTGTGTGAATGAGGCAAAAGATGATTGTAAACAGGCTACATCCTGTGCTGTTCGAATGCAGATTATTGACCTCAAACAGAAAATACCCCATTTGGCCACTAGATTGCGCTAAGTATCCTAGGCATTTCCCATAATACATAGCTCCATCTAGTGGTCAAATGCAGTCTCTTCCATTAAAAATCAATGGTTTGCTTTTGAACAACAGGAGATAGCCTATTCACATTTATTTACATAGAATAAATGTACATGCACTTTCAGTAGGTGAATGGCTATGCTAGAAAGCTGTCTCAATTATTGGTGTTTTCCTTTTGTTTTTATTTTGTTGTAGCAGCAACTTCAGAATAAGAAAGTTGACATTAATGGACATTGGTCTTTTTCATACTAAAGGGTTGATTTATAAAGAATTTGCATAGCCATTCACCCAGTGAATGTGAAAGTTCTATGCAAATCAAGCAAAACAAAAAAAAACAAACAAAAAATCAAAGGCTCTATCCTGAGCTGTTTGAATGTAAATAATTCATTGAAAATGGAAAATACCATCTATGGCTACCAGATGGCCCTAAGTATACTAGGAGTTTCTTATAATAGTTAGCGCCATCTAGTGGCCAAATGCAATGTTTTCCATTTAAAATAAATGACTTACTTTCGAACATCACAGGATATAGCATATGCACATTTGGTTTTTCCCGATTTACAAAGAACAAGTAGGCTAATGGCTATATGAATTCTTTTTAAATGAACTACCTATGTCACAAAAATATGTGAATTGCACTGTGGCTTCTGTGAAGGGAAAAGAAAGGTTTGGAGTAGACTGGCTCGGTTTAGGGGTCTGTTATGGTTGCTACTTGTACTGCCCGTTTCTATATCACTGCTATACGTTATCATGGAGACAGGAGAGCCTACAGCAAAGTAATTGGTATTTTATTGAAGATGAACATTACTGAAACAAGGAATACCCTGGAGACAAAACATTACACATTTTCCCGTGAAGTGTAAAAATATCAGCCAGAGAGCTCGTTACACAGTATATTACACGTTCTACAGGAATTCACTGTTTTAATAAAGCACCACTTAAATAATCCCAAAATAGTCTGTGTGATTTGTGATTTGCTGTAGAGGATACTGGCAAATTGCCACTTGTCAGTTTACCTGAAAAATTATATGCATCATATGCAAAAGCAATAGAGATAAAATAGTCCTTGTAGATATAATTGATATGAAGCCCAAATGAAGATTCAGCTCAAAGCAGCTATATACACTCACCATCCACTTTATTAGGTACACCTTGCTAGTAACGGGCTGGATCCCCTTTTGCCTTCAGAACTGCTTTAAATCTTTGTGGCATAGATTCAACAAGGTGTTAGAAACATTCCTCAGAGATTTTGGTCCACATTGACTTTATAGCATCACACAGTTGCTGCAGATTTGACAGCTGCACGTCCATGATGCAAATCTCACGTTCCATCACATCTCAAAGGTGCTCTATTGGATTGAGATCTGGTGACTGTGGAGGCCATTGGAGTACAGTGAGCTCATTGTCATGTGCAAAAACCTGTTTGAGATGATTTGAGCTTTGTGACATGGTGTATTATCCTGCTGGAAGTAACCATCAGAAGATGGGGACACTGTAGTCATAAAGGGATGGACATGGTCAGCAACAATACTCAGGTAGGCCATGGCATTTAAGTGATGCTCAATTGGTACTAAGGGGCCCAAAATGTGCCAAGAAAATATCCCCCACCCCATTACACCACCACCTCCTCCAGCCTTAACGTTGATACAAGGCAGGATGGATCCAGGCTTTTATGTTGTTTACGTCAAATTCTAACCCAACCAGCTGAAATTGAGACTCATCAAACCAGGCAACATTTTTCCAATCTTCTATTGTTCAATTTTGGTGAGCCTGTGCGAATTGTTGCCTCCATTTCCTGTTCTTAGTAGACAGGAGTGGCACTTGGTGTGGTCTGCTGCTGCTGTTGCCCAAGTGCTTCAAGGTTCGACATTTTGTGTGTTCAGAGATGTTATTCTGCATACCTTAGTTACTGTTGCCTTTCTATTATCTGAAACCAGTCTGCCCATTCTCCTAAGACCTCTGACATCAACAAGGCATTTTCATCGAAATAACTGCTGTTCACTGGATATTTTCTCTTATTTGGACCATTCTGTGCAAACCCTAGAGTTAGTTGTGCATGAAAATCCCAGTAGATCAGCAGTTTTTGAAATACTCAGATCAGCCCATCTGGTACCAACAACCATGCCACTTTGAAAGTCACCTAAATCCCCTTTCTTCCCCATTCTGATGCTTGGTTTGAACTTCAGCAAGTCATCTTCACCACGTCTACATATCTAAATGCATTGAGTTGCTTCCATGTGATTGGCTGAATAGCAATTAGTGTTACCAAGCAATTGTTCCAAATAAAGAGACTGGTGAATGTACATTCCAGTCAAGAAATTGCAGCTCAATGGACTGTATAGGCACTTAAACATCAAACAGAAATGTAAAATCTTAGTTCTCTTTATTATACAAATCACATAGTTACACAGAAACAGAAATAATTATTCCTAAAAGTGATACCAATATGTACCACAAATTCAAGATAGAAAAAATTGCACCTCAATACATAAATCATTTGAAGTCATACCGTGTTGGGGGTACCGAGATAGATCGCCAATGGCTTAGATGACCTTATAGTTTATTGAACACAGATGTGATGTCACAATTGAGAGCTAGTGCAGCTTCAACTGAAAAGTGGCTCGACATGTTTTGCAACTATATGTCGCTTCCTCAGGAGCTAGAAAAGAGTGCATTTATAATAAAACAGAGTTTAAGTTGTTTGTATTTATACATAGCTATACAGTAAAAAAAAAAAAGTATGGACATATGTATATACTATATCGTAGAGTATAAACAGATATCCACTTGCGGCATGTAAAATATTGTTTCTTACCGTGGCCTTCCGAAAGAGTTTGGTAACCAAACTGTTGTCAGTGTCCCTAGATATATAAAGGTCTAGGAACGAAATGGATTCTTTATGGTAATTAGTAGTAATATGGAGATTTTAATTGTTGTGATTTAGTTTGGCTATAAATTAATGAAGCAACTGGACTGACCCAGTCTAAATGACCAGAATATCGTCAATATATCTCAGCCAGCATAATGCATGGCCCAGATATGTGACAAATGATTCACCTAAAAAAATCTCACGTTCCCACCCCCCAGGTATAAATTGGCATAGGCCGGGACACAACAGGTGCCCATGGCCACGCCTTGCACCTGGAGATAGTGGAAACCCGAACAAGTGAACCAGTTGTGCGTAAGGATGAAATGTAGAAGTTGAAGAACGATCTCATTGAATTGCCAGTGAGTTCTATCCTGTTCCATAAGGAACGTACGCACCACCCTGACACCCTGCTTGTGAGGGATGCTGGAGTTCAAAGCCTCCACATCAATGGTAACTAGTGTCAGGGGGAATAGTAATATCCTCTATTTGTCTAAGTAGGTCCATGGTATCCTGAACGTAAGAAAGAAGCCTGGTGACATGAGGCATTAGAAAAAAATCAGCTATTCGACTAGCATTCTCTGTAATTGACCCAATACAATGGGTTGGCCTAGTGGTTATACAAGACTTTTATGTATTTTGGGAATAGAGTAAAAAGTTGGTTCCTGTGAATGTTGAATGTTTAGATATGCATATCTTTTTTTATCAATTGTACTTTTCATATATGCTGTAGCAATTAATTGTTTAAACTCATTGTTAAACATAGTTACTACATCAGAGGATATGGGCCTATACCATTGTTTGTTATTAAGTATATCATAACACATTTTTTCATACTGTGCATTGGTCATTAAGACTATATTTCCACCTTTGTCGGCTGGTTTGATAATTGTATTTGGGCGATTCAGGAATTGGACAAATGCCATTCTCAACATAGGATTTAGATTAGACTCAAAATTCAATATCTTCATACGTTTAACCTCGCTTACCATAGTTGTGATGAAGGGTCACACATTAGGGTTGCTAGTCAGATCGGGAAATTTTTGTGACTTATTTTTAAATGTCTTATTTAGAGGCCTACTACTTGAGTTGTCCTGTGGCATACTTGAAGGGGAATCTGGCCTATATTCCCCACTTTCCTCCAAGAGTAAAATGAGGTCCCGTAGTACTCTAAAATCTTGCATCGTAAAATGCTTAATTTGATCAGCTAATGCTTTTTCCTCCTTCATTTGAACTCTATCAGGGTCAAAAATGAATTTAAAAGTAAGGTTTCTTGCAAAAAGATATAGGTCTTTGATGGTGTCATATTTGTGAATAGTGGCTGTAGGACAAAAGCTCAAACCCAATTTTAGAAGTGATAGTTCATTGGGTGAAAGTGGGTCTGGAGTTAAGTTAATAACACTCAATTTGTGATCAGAGCTGGGTTGGGAGGTGCTGTTGATATTGTTGGATATAGGTTTGATCAAATTAGATAGCCGTCCAATGTCTCTTGACTGTTTCTAGATGTTGAGTAATTGGTAAAAAAATTACTGCTATTCAGGGGGTTCTGGGATGTCTGAGGTTGCGTTAAATGTCTGTGAGGAGTAGGTCCTAATTGGGATACATTAGGTGTAAGGGATTGGTAGTCTGTTGTGCATTCATAAATTGAAATACCTGTGCAGCTGTAGGTTGTGCATAGTTGCAGGGAATGCAATCTGATGCACAACTGTTGCCTTTGCCTGGTCTGGCACCAACCCCAACCTGTTGTGGCACCATAGGAGTGAATTTAGGTAAGTGCTCTGGATGTCTTTTTGGAATGTTAAGGGTCTGTTTTCCCACCACCATAAACTTGTTTCCCTGATCCAACATTTATTTCAGGTACTTACATAGCGCTGTCAATTTACACAGCACTTTATATATATATATTGTATATTCACATCAGTCCCTAACCCTCAAGGGGCGTACAATCTAAAGTCCCTAACTTACATTCATACATACACATACTAGGGCCAATTTGGACAGGAGCCAAATAACCTACCAGCATGTCTTTGGAGTGTGGGAGGAAACCGGAGTACCCAGAAATCCACACAGGCATAGGGAGAACATGCAAACTCCAGGCAGGAGGTGCCGTGGCTGGGATTCAAACTAACAACCCTAGTACTGTCAGGCAGAAGTGCTAACCATTTAGCCACTGTGCTGCCCATACATGAGTGAGTGTATTATGTTTGGTTTCCTCTGGGGGCCTGCGCAGAAAGGGACTCTGACTCTTCCTCAAATGTAATATTGTATTGGATATTGGAATTTGGCCTGTTTTTTACCACAAATCCTCTCCCAGATAGAGGGTTTTGCCATCGATACACATATCCTTCAGAGAAGGCTAGCGTGTCTTTTGTTAATTTATCATGTTTTTTACCAATAATGTCTTTGTTTAGCTTGGCTATATATTCTTTAAATCCCTGCCATCTATTATCATATTGGGGATTAGTTTTAACCGCTTCATATTGTGTATTGAGTGCAATCAATTCTTGGTCTAACTGATTAATATCTGTTTTATAATCAGAAACCAATAAGTTCATTAGGTCCACAGTACATTTCATGAGCACTTGTTCCCAAGCATTTTTAAACTTTTGAGATATATTTTTAATAGTGGAATATATTTGCACCCGTAATCCTAGAGGACTGATATTTCCTGACTGTATTGTTGAAAAAACTCTCTATGTCAATACAAGTTCGACTTCTTTTTCAGGAGCTGTTTCAATTTCACAAAATATTGATTCAAAAACTCATCATCTTTGTTGGCACCAGTACATGTAGTATGTATATCGGTCATAAAGTCTGATCACGCTGTACTTATAAAGTCCATAGTTCACAATATGAAAATACTTGCAATGCCTGGATTTCTGTACTGTAGTAATAGTACTACATTTTATAAAGCAAATTACTAGTCACCACCAACTAGTGTTCCAATAAAGGTGCTTCCTCCTACAATTATGAATAAAACGTCCATAGGGTGGTACTATGGATACACCACTCATAGACTGTGTCACATCATATAAGACTAGTCAAAAAATGGTTGCAACTCAATGGACTTTATAGGCACTTAAACATCAAACAGAAATGTAAAATCTTAGTTCTCTTTATTATACAAATCACATAGTTACACAGAGACAGAAATAATTATTCCTAAAAGTGATACCAATATGTACCACAAATTCAAGATAGAAAACATTGCACCTCAATACATAAATTATTGAAATCATACTGCTTCTAAATGACTGCGTAGACTAGGGGGTACCAAGATAGATCACCGATAGCTAACATGACCAGATGTGATGTCACAATTGGGAGCTAGTACAGTTTCAACTGAAAAGTGGCTCTACGTTTCATGACCAGGCCCGGACTGGCCATAGGGCACACCGGGCATTTGACTTATGGTATGGAATATGGGGGAGGTGGAGAGCAGCTAACCTCCTGTGTTTAGAAGCAGCAGGAAAGCTACTCAGAGCAGGACCAGGGAGTAAGTGGAGATTACTGGAGCAGTGGTGTCTAATACAGTGATTTCCACATTCTAGAGGGAACCCACAGGTATGGTATATAGCCAACTCAATACCATTGTACATACATATATGTCCTGGTATTGAGGTGGTTATATCAGGATCATGGTTGAGGCTACAATCAAAATCCCAGAATTGTTTTTATAGCTGGTGGTGATTTTGCACATTGTAAAAGTAATCCTAGCCATTATACAGCTGCTGGACTATTTTTACATGTGGTCTCCCCCACCATCGCCGCCTTTACCGCACTCTCCTGTCCCATCGGGGGAATTTGGTAAAGATGTGACTGACGTCAGAAACTGGAAGTGACCAGGATTTTGTAATTTCTGGTTTGTTCATTTAAGTTACCAGCTTGTGAAGCAGCAGATCAAACTGAAAGGAGGCCAGAGAGATCTGGGGTCTCATAGACCCCAGATGTCTCCAAAAAGAGAACATGTCATGGCCCATGATATTACAAGGGATGTGATAAATGTAAGCATGATTAAAAATTTTTTTACTAAGTAATAAAATAAAAAAATAAACAAAGTACCCTCGCCCCCTTGCTCATGCAAAAAAGTGAACACATGTGTTGGTCCAGCACACAGTGGTATATTTTGGTTTTGTGCTGCCCTAGGCAAGACTAAAATGGGGCGCCTCCCATCTAAATTTGTCCCAACCCTTCCTGTTTAAGATCCACCCCTTCATCTGTAAACCCTGCCCCTTCATCTTTAGACTCCACCTCTTCCTATTAGTGCTGACATGATACAGGAGAAGGACAGAGACTGCAGACATACTACAGGAGAAGGCCGGGGATTGCGGACACACTGCAGGAGAAGGCCAGAGACTGCGGACATGATACAGGAGATGGTCAGAGACTGTGGACAGGATACAGGAAAAGGTCAAAGGCTGCAGACATGATGCAGGAGATGGTCAGAGACTGTGGACACGATACAGGAGAAGGTCAGAGACTGTGGACACGATACAGGAAATGGTCAGAGACTGTGGACACGATCAAGGAGAAGGTCAGAGACTGCAGACATACTACAGGAGAAGGTCAGAGATTGTGGACAGGATACAGGAGATGGTCAGAGACTGCAGACAGGATATAGGAGATGGTCATAGATTGCGGACAGGATACAGGAAATAGTCAGAGACTGCGGACATACTGGAGGAGAAGGTCAGACTGTGGACATGATAGAGGAGAAGGCCAGAGACTGTGGACAAGATACAGGAGAAGGTCAGCATACTGCAGAAGTAATGAAAGAGCTAAAAAAAAAACCTCTGTAAGGATCTATCGGATGCCAGGTTTGTGAAATATATAGGAAACCTCTGGTTTTTACTGTGGGCCTGCCTTCCTGTCCGAGCCGAACCCACTCCCCCGCTTGAGCCGAGCCTGCCCAAGCACAGCTGAAATAGACCTCCCGCCCGAGCCTGCCTGAACCTGCCCTCTCTCCTGAGCCCAGCCGAGCCCGCCATCTCGCCCGAGCACAGCCGAGCCCACCCTCCCGCCTGGACACAGCTGAGACTGCCCTCCCTCCCAAGCACAGCCGAGCCCGCCCTCCCGCCCAAGCACAGCTGAAACCATCCCCCTGCCCAAGCCGAGCCAGCCAATGTTCGAACCCACCTGATACAGTCTTCCCCTGGAGGGGGGGGGATTGACCCCCTGTAGCGATGCCACTGGTCCCTTCTGCCTGGGGGGTGGTGTTGCCTCCCTGAAAAATGCCCCCTAAGGCAAACGCCTTACATCCTTGCCCACACTCATATGTAAACACTGATTGCACCAGTCATGTGGGGTATCACCATGAACATGAGAGTGAGAGCAACTATTCTAGCAGCAGAACTCGTGTTTAACTTTAAACTGGTAACCTGTGAAGGTTTTTAAAGAATAACCTATGAATAATTTCATGTACCGTAGTATATTGCTGTTCTACGGGTGCACAGTTTTAAAGTGTGACATGTTTGGTATCTATTTACTCTCAGTAACATCTTATATATTTTCCAAAAATATGTGTATTATGTTAAGTTTGTGTTCACTAAAATTCATTAAAGTGTATTTTTTCAAAAAATTTGGTGTTTGAAAAACCTCTGCACAAATACTGTGTAACTTAAAAAAAATTGCAAAACCCACTATTTTATTCTCTAGGGCAAGGATCTCTAAATTTTCTAAACAAAGGGCCAGTTTACTGTCCATCAGACTTTGGGGGGGTTGGGCCGTGGCCATTGGGTGTAGACATTTTCCTGGCATAAGTGGGAGTAAACAGTGCTTTATTGGCATTAGGGGGAGAAATAGTGCACCATCTTTGGAGTCAGCGGAAGCAATTGTGCCCTATTGTTGGTGTCAGAGGGAGAAATAGTGCCTCATGGTTGTTGTCAGTGAGAGGAATAGAGCCCATTGTTGATGTCAATGGGAGAAATAGTTTCTCATTGTTGATGTTAGTAACAGGAATCATGTCCCTTGTTGATGTCAGTGGGATTAATAGTGTTTTGCATCAGTGGGAGGGCTGAAAAAAAGGCAAGCAAAAGGCCACATCCAGTCCCCAGGCTGCAGTTTTGGACACTACTGCTTTAGGGCCTATGCGTAAAAATACATATAATGTTTGCGGATTCTAAGCAATTTTCTAGCAAACAAAAATGTAGATTTTACATGCATAACAGATTCACCACATAGGCAAGTAGATACATAGGGATTTATTTACTAAAGGCAAATAGATTGTGCACTTTGCAAAGTGCAGTTGCACTCTACAAGAGCAGTTGCTCCAGAGCTTAGTAAATGCACTGAAGCTTAGCTGACTTCTATCATCCAATCATGTGCAGGCAAAAATGCTGTTTTTTTTATTTTCCTTGCACGTGATTGGGTATTCTTTGCACAGTGAAGATTTACTAAGCTCTGCAGCAATTTCGCTTGCAGAGTGCAACTGCACCTTGCAAAGTGCACCATCTATTTGACTTTAGTAAATCAACCCCACATTGATCCAAGGTGGACAAATGCAACTCTGTAAAAAATATCCATAACAAAAAATACTTTCTATAGACAGCCCCACCGGACATATATAGGGTGCTATTCCAGAAAAAAAGGGGAAGAAGCAGCTATTTTCCCTCTGGAAACCCAAAGCAATATAACAGGATATAAGAAATTAAACAGCACTTCTTGTCTCCCTGGTAATATGCTCTCCTCAATGTGTTAAACCTATCTAGGTATGTGATCTGTAAAATAAAAGTGCTAAAGTGCAAACACAAAAGTACTAAATACAAACAAACACTAAAAAAGTGTCATATGCATCAAAGGCTCACATATTCTAATTAATATACAAAATCATAGTGTACCTCCCTTCACAAACAATATCACGTTATTATAACAATTTGTACAAAATATATATATAACAATTTGTACAAAAATATAAATATATATCTTGAAAACAGTTTGTGCTGAAAAGTCCATCAGTTCATATATTTGATTATTGTGCTTTCTAAAGTGTTCACCACCGCACCGTGCTAATCCACCGCCAGATGTATAGACTCACCAGAGCTCCAGGCTGGTAAAATCATAAACCAGCTACAGTGCATTGGCTCTGGGAGCAATGATCTGCAGAGATGTCAGTATAATTCCCTTTGGCTGAGCGTTCCTCATTCATATGCATGAAACCATATGGAAGGAAAGAAAGAGGGAACTCCATACCGTGAAACTATTTTAAAACGCTTTATTCCCTGAGGGCGGGGCTTTTGGAGGTTATGTCACCATACTATGGGTGAGCCTTTTTGGTAATCGGAGTGATCAGGGACTACCCATTTTTTGTTTATGCTGGATATACTAGTGTTGGGGATGACACTTAGAAATGTGAGTGTAGTTCATGGTTTTTAAAGGAATAAAGCGTTTGGCTGAGTCAATCACCTGATCTCAACCCAATTGAGCATGCACTTCATTTACTGAAGGTACAACTAAAGGCAGAAAGACCCACAAACAAAGAACAACTGAACATAGCTGCAGTTAGAACCTGGCAAAGCATCAGAAAGGAGGAAACCCAGTCTTTGGTAATGTCCATGGGTTCCAGACTTCAGGCAGTCATTGCCAGTAAAGGATTCTCAACAAAATATTAAAAATGAATATAGTATTTATGATTATATGCATTTGTCCAATTACATTTGAGCCCCTGAAAATGGAGGGACTGTGTATAAAAATGGTTGCAGTTCCTAAAATTTGTATTTGATATTTATGTTAAACCCCTTGAACGAAAGCTGAAAGTCTGAACTTAAAATTCATTTGGATTGTTTTGTTTTAATTTATTCTGGTGGCATACAGAGCCAAAAGTATGAAAATTGTGCCTGTGTTCAAATAAATATGGACCTAACTGTATATGAATTGATGGATTTTTCATCATGAACTGTTTTCAAGATATATATTTATATTTTTTGTACAAATCGTTATAATAGTATGTGGTTTATGAAGGGGGGTACAGTATGATTTTGTATATTAATTAGAATATGTGAGCCTGGATGCATATGACACTTTTAGTGTTTGTATTTAGCACTTTTGTGTTTGCACTTTAGCACTCTTCTTTTATGGTTAGCATACCTAGATAGGTTTGACACATTAAGGAGAGCATATTACCAGGGTGTCAGGAAGCGCTGTTTAATTCCTTATATCCAAAAAATACCCATACCTGGAATTTATCTTTAAAAACTACTTTAAAACAACATGTTAACGCTTAACAGTGATTTTGTGTGATTGGGTTTACATGCAGTATACTTGTATAGAAAACATACAAAATGACTGGTCAAGAAATTATATGCAATATACTGATTGTTTAACCTCCTTGGCGGTATGATTCTTTCCGATTTTTTGTGCTGAAAGCGGTACCATTTGTTTGCATAGAAATATGTAGTTTTTTATTGTAGGCTGTAATTTTTAGGAATAACTCACTGAAATCTGTACGAACAAGAGTCTAGTAAACATTCCGGATATGATAAAATTTGAAACACGAAATCATAAATTATAATTTAATAAATAATCATAAAAAATAATAATATAATAATAAATTGAATTCAATAATATAATCAAATCAAAAACACTGAAATTTGAAATACAGAGGCAAATTCGCACATCGCTGAGCAAAGTCGCAAAATCGTTTTCAGTGTCTGATGACGAATTTCCCCACGGATCATTATCACTCAATTCTGCAAGTGGTTCTGATTTACTATTGCTGCTCTAAAACAGTTTTTGACGTAAAATGACGCTTTTTGGACGCCATGGACTTTTCTCAGTTTCCAGGCAGAAAGAACATTCAAAATGCAGGCAGGGCACAGGACAAAGCAGTAGGGACAAAATATATGTGAAATTCATTGAAACAGCAATGACAGCAAAAATGAAATTTTTAAAAAATTTCAAATTTCCCGCCGGTTCCGGCGCCCGTACGTCCCGACGTCACAGGGACCGGAACACAGAAGCCGGATGTCGGCATCGGCCGGAGGACATGGCTGGGGACGCTGCAGGGGACACATCGCAGGAGCGAAGGACAAGGTAAGTGCTGCAGGGACCCCCAGAGCAGCGCTGCATGGTAAGCCCGAGTGTAGCTCGGGGTTACCGCTCTTGGTATAGAAATTTTACCCCGAGCTACACTCGGGATTACCGCTAAGGAGGTTAAAGCTATTCTAAAGGCTTATTTTTTTTGTAAAATAACAAACATGTCTATACTTACCTGCTGTGTGCAGTGATTTTGCACAGAGGAGCCCTGATCCTCCTCTTCTCGGGTCCCCCACTGGCGCTCCTGGCCCCTCCCTCCTGCCAGGTGCCCCCACAGAAAACAGCTTGCTATGGGGGCACCCGCTGCTCCTTGTATCCTTTCACACATAGAGCCACAGCTCGGCCTTGCCCCCTCTCTCTTCTCATTGGCTCACTGGCTGTGAGGAGAGGCAGTCTCGGGATAGCCGAGACTCCAGTGCACATTGCTGGATCGAAAGGGGGCTTAGCAGGGGCGGACTGACAACTCATGGAGCCTCCGGGCAATAGGCGATCATGGGGCCCCTGTGTCCTTGTCCAAACTCAAAAAAGCCTATGAAAAAGGTACCAGGGGCATCTCATGGGGCCCCCTACTGACCAAGGGCCCTCGGGCTGTGCCCGAGTTTCCAAATGGTCAGTCCGCCCCTGGGGCTTAAAAGTATTAAGGGGGCTGGGGGGATGCTGCACAGATAAGCATTTTTACCTTCATGCATAGAATGCATGAAGTTAAAAAACCTTGAGACTTTAGAACCATTTAAGTTTTGACAGCTTCCCTGTAAACATTTTTTAATAACAAAAAAGAATTACAAAATGTTGAAAAACATGGAATGGGTCGGAAAGGATTTGTAATCTCTTCCTGTTAAACAATATGCAATGTTTTTACTTACTAAAGCTGATGTAAAAGCTTGCCTGCCTTTCCCTATATACTTCACCATTTATTTCAGCTAATTGTAGGCAAGGTCAGATCATGATGGTCATAGAAGGGCTGTTTTGGAGTCCATTTCTTAGATTACAATAATTGATTTACACAGAAGAATCAGATTACACCAATTATAACGGTTCGGGAGAAGGATGGTGCACTTAAATCAATGTTTTATTCAGTGATAATGAATGAGAACAATATGAGGGAAGAAGAGCTGATCTATGTGCAGCATGGGCTTCCTTAAAGCAGCCCATAGACAGATTATATATTTTTTTCAATCAGCTGGTTGAATGAAAAAGATGATCCAATTCCCCCATCCACGCATTCGAGGTGGGTGGGGGAATGCTCACCACTGAGCTATTGTATTCTGACAGTGGGAGACTTCCCCAATGCCAGAACACACTGATATATCCTATAGTCTGCAGATCTGATCGAGCAGCATGATGGTTGTGCGGTTGTGTAGATCAACTTCTGTACATTCTGCCTGCCCATACATGGATCGAAATTCATCTGGTCCCTGCTGAACCAGCCAAATTTCGATCCATGTATGGCCAGCTTTATTCAGAGGAATTTCAAGGTTCCCCACATATCTATTATCCCAAACCTCTTTATGAAATCCTCAAAGGGCTATTATTTTTATAACATTCCCTTCCACTAAAAGTAGAACTTTACACAAATATCTGTGTGACACCTTCTACTGTTGTCTGGGTCCCCCTTGGAAGACCTCCCCTTAGTGCTGTACCCTGGCATCTGGGGCTGACTATTTCTTTTTAACGCCACTTCCCCCTAAGCAGAAAATAATTACCTTCAGTAATAGAGCGGAGCACCTCCTTGCACCAAACTGTGGATGTGGACAATTTGTGCTAACAGTGAGATGGGATTAAAGGGGCATAAAAAAATCTGATCATAGTACCCCTGTATTATGTGTGGATGAATGAATGCATACACCATATCCTTGTTCCCTGCATGTGTACGTGTGGTTTGAGACTTCTTATGGTATATATATATACTGTATATATACTCCATTCTGTCCAGGTCTTCCCCAAAAGCTTTGCCCTGCAGCCAGGCACATAGGCTCACTCACATGTTTCTTCAATGACCAGTCTCTGGGTGTTGTTTTTGTTTTTGCAGAACTCGGATAGTAATGGGGGAATTATGTGGTATAATCCAAAAACAGAAACTATGTACAGTTAAGGACTTTAGGTATTCTTTTGCAGAAGCTATGACGAAGTCCGTGCTTGAAACAAACAGTAGACTTTAGCTTGAAGACAGCAGTAGTAGCAATAGTAGCAAACTAGAACAGAGTCCATTTAGGTAGGAGATTACATGGACAAATCTCTTCGGAACACGAGCTGGGGAATTCTTTAGCTAGACCCGCAGCTGACTCCCTAGCACCAGAGGGGTTAAAGTAGCACACAGTCTCTAACATCCTTCAGGGGTATGTATACACACAAAGCCTAAGAGAAGCTGGTTGCCATCCTCTGTGATATCAGATCTTCACTACAGCTCTAGCAAAACCCAGGTCTCAGCATTCAGGCCCCCAGGCTGCTCACATGAGGCCTATGGCCATCAGCATTGCATGGGAGGACAGCATGCCCTCTCCAGGCTGGAACAATCCTATACAGGAAAGACCCAGAACTCAGTGTGCTCACTGAATATATGCAGTTACTCAGCATACCTTCAGAGCCTCTCTCTCTCTGGGATAGGCCAGGGCTATATCAATTTTCGTGCTGCCATATGCAAAGCTCCACACTCATTATCCAGAAGTTTCTCAAGGTGCCTGGATTCAGAGGGAGCTATCAGGCTGGCAGCAGCTGAACACACTGAGCAGACCTAACTAGCAGAATACAGAAACACTGATTACAGTGTGCAAGTTATGCTTTTACCTAAGGCTACTTTCACACTGAGGCGTTTTTGAAACGTTTTAGTGTTAAAAAAAGCATCTGAAAAGCTCAAGAAAACTGCTTCCCTATGTATGTGAATGTATATCTATGTATGTTTTCACACTGAGGCATTGTGCTTGTGGTGCCGTGTAAAAACTCCTGTTTGCAGCATCTTTGGGGCATGTTTGGTAAGTTAGAACCCCCCTAAAAACTCTTCTTCTCATTGAAATCAATGGAAAATACCTAAAAAAACACTCGAAAAACACCTGAAAAGCGCCTCAAAAACGCCTGAGAAGCATTTTGGTGCGTTTTTTAAGTCACGTGTCCTTTAAAAAATGCATAGAAAGCGCCACAAAAGCGCGGTAAAATGCCTATGTATTTTTGTCGCAGATCAGTGTGAAAGTAGCATAACAGTAGTTACAATTACAGTGTGACAATTAAATTTACCTATCAAAACACAAAATAAATCTATCGAAATCTAGCACCTATCTAGGAGGGTGCTACATCCACTTCCCTCCAAATATAGGCCATGTTCTCACTGGCCTGAGCCAATGGTTCCTTCAAAAATTTTACAAAAATAAGGTAGCCTACCAACTTGGAGGGGGAAAAAGGGAAGTTAACAAATGAACAGTGCTATGTGGCATTCCACATATTGGCAAATGACATAGGGGGCAACCCTTTTTTGCTTCAGCTGTGTATTTATTCAAGCACCCTTCTCTTTAATTTGCAAGGACAGCAGGGAAGGGGATGTGGGAATTAAGGAGTTGCCCCCTTAAAGTATTTTCTAGCAACAAAGAAGGACAATCCAGAAGTCTCTCTCCTTCCCTGAAAACATATTCAGCAACCTATACTCAGGGTGGTTGTCTTCTGAATTTCCAACAATTCTGACTAAACAGGCCCAACCCAGGGCAACAGAGATGGTGCAGGTGAATTCCCAAAATGTTTTCTAGCAGTAAAATTTGGGATTAGGGATCTGGACCATCTTTACATCAGGACCCCAGATGTTGATGGACCATTCCTGGTCCCTGCGACCAGCCTTTACAACCAGAACTTTGTCCATATGTATGGACATCCCCAAACTCCAGTTTCTCTTGATGACTTGAAACTGCTGCCACAAATGGGGGTATGTTTGGTTCTGGAATTTCTTGGGGCAAACATGAAGTCCCAAACTTAATTTTTTGCACCAAGAAATCCTTTTTGCCTCAATTTCTTCCATGACTTCCTGTAAGATATAGGGGAAGTCATACCCATACTCCAAAGCCTCTCACTGCTGAACTATCACCTGGAAGTGCGAAAATCCCAGCAGGTCATCCAAGTCTCCTTCCTGGAATGAAGGGGCTTTTTGCCCCTTTTTCGAGGTTGCAGTAGGCCTCATATTGGGCCATAGTGCATGGTGGGGATAGATCAGCCTTTGTTTCACATGGGCCTCGCTTAACCCAAGATTCCTGGCGCACTGCCTTAACTGAGCAGCATGCTCCCTCTTGTCACTGACCAGGCCAGGATCCTGGGAACCCTCTACTTCCTCAGTTTCACAGTCCCAGTTAGTCTCTGCTATTAACCCCCAGTCCTCTATCCCCTCCTCTATGGACCTGTAGAAATGTTCAAACTTTGGTGACCCCACATCAATTGCCTCTGGCCCTTCCTCACCTGAGGAATTTGCAGATTCTGGCCTTTGGGTCCTGTGGGTCTCTGAAATTTGCTTGATAGCCATCTGATTGCTTGCTTTTACTGATGCTCTGGTGCTAGGCTTTTGTTCATCCCTGGCTGAACTGGATGCCTTGAATAGTGGAAATGTGTGTCTCTCTGGTCTGGCAGAACATGGTCTGGGTATACGCTACTAGTCTCAGCCCCAGCAGTAGCTCCATCACACTGCTGTCTCCTTCAAGAGCTTTAAAGGTAGTAGTGTTTGGCATCTTCAAACAGTAGCCTGTCTTCCAATTAACAAGGAGGACATTCAGCTTGGATTAACTTCAGCAACATCTCCCCACGGTGTCCACACCAACCCCAGGCACGTAGCTTCACTGTACTGGCCTCTTCCGTATATGTACTAATCCTGATGTAGAGTCACTTTAGGTCGGAGATTACATAGACAAATCTCTTTCGAACACCACACCAGCTGGTGTCCCCTTTAGCTAGACCGACAGCTGACTCCCTAGCACCAAAGGGGTTAAAGAAGCACACAGTCTCTAAGATCCCTTACGGGTGTCTGTACTCACAATGCCTAGGAACAGCTGGTTGCCTTCCTCTTTGATACCAGACCAGATCTTCAGTAGACAGCTCTTCAGTCAGCTTTAGCAGAACCAGGGTCTCAGCATTCAGACCCCCAGGTCTTCCACCTGAGGGCCTGAATTTTCTACCTATGACCTTCCTTGGCTTTTGACTCCCCATATGCTCCCCACCCCCCTTCCCAAGAGGTCTCTCTAGGGTTTTTTTTTCTTCCTTTACACATCATGGATATTGTGGACAACCTCTTTATTTTTTTTATGTCTTTGTGAACGTATTGGACTGGACTTACTAAAGGCAAATACACTCTGCACCTTGAAAGTGCAGTTGCGCTCATGTTTCCAAGAGCTTAGTGAACATTGTGAAGCTCTGCTGATTTCCGGCATCCAATCATGTTCAAGTAAAAATATACAGTATATATTTTTTTATTTTATTTGCACCTGATTGGGTATTCTTTACAAAGTTAAGCTTCACCAAACTCACTACGCTCTCGGGAAAATGAGTGCAACTACACTTGCAAAGTGCACAGGCATCCAATCATGTTCAAGTAAAAATATACAGTATATATTTTTTTATTTTATTTGCACCTGATTGGGTATTCTTTACAAAGTTAGGCTTCACCAAACTCACTACGCTCTGGGTAAAATTAATGCAACTGCACTTGCAAAGTGCACAGGCAATTTACCTTTAGCAAATCCACCCCATTGTATGATGTATAGTATCTAAAATTTTATGACATAATTATTTTTCTTCAGAACTTAAGATTTTTCTTCAGACTTCAGATTGGATGATATGAAGAAGACCCCGTATTTCAACACCTATCCTGAAGAAGTGACTACTTATTGTGAAACGCGTCAATTTTGAGTGCTGGCAAAATTCATAAGATTGTGGATGATTATGTGACTTATGTCAGAAGAAGTTTGATTGACAATATATTTTAATGACACTACTCTTTTTAATTTATATATAAAATAAATTATGTCTTTATTGTTTATAAATTATTGTGTTTGTTGAAAAATGTTTCTGGAGGTACACTTAAAATCGCTCCCATACACGGGTAGTTTTCTTCTGTTACACTGCTGGTTTAGTGGATTGTGAGTGAGTTTCCATGGTAACAGTGACTCCCACTAGAGATCGTACAGACAAAAATGGCCTGCTGGAGATCATGCCAGCTTTTGAATATTCCTGGTGATCCTGCTACACTGTGTCACATTGACATTCTAGATGTCATTCCATCCACACATTTTGCCACCCCCCCACTTTGATTGCTAGGATGCTGGCGTGGCAATCAATGCAGCTATGGCACAGCAGCCAGCATCCTATCAACCAATGATACTGTGCATGATAGGTTGCTAGGATGCTGGCAGCTGGTTGATATGGTGCAGGCCTTTCAGTGTTCCAGCAACAAGCTCAGTAATGCTGCCCTGTATGTGTAGGCTATGTTACTGAACTGCATTAAGCATGGAGTGTCCCCCTTATGGACACTCCTGCCTCAGTGCCACCAGAGTGGTCTCCTCAGTTTGCCTTATTGACAGCACACCGCTGGTTAATGCAAATATTTTCGTGACAAATAATACTAGGAGAGATGTGTAAACAGAACTTTATTGTCACTAATATCCATACATATAAAAAGAATAGGAGAAAACTGAGTTTAATACTAAATGACAGAATTTACTAATTACATAGAAACAGAGTATGAGGCAACGCATACACAAATAGAAGAATGTTTATGTTGCCTCAACAGACAAAGTAGAATCAGAGCTAATTTGTGTTAATATTTGCATTGTTAAACCTATTCTTGCCTATCCATGCATAGTGACAAATGATTGTTTAATTAGGCTGAATATGTCATGTTACATGCGAATAGGATTAGTGCACTACACAGCAGGAGCAGGGTGCAAAAACAACAGTGCTAATATAGAGAATACTGTGGGATTCATTTAATTATATACAGTAGCATGAAATAAAAGAATAAGCTGTGAACTATACAAACTAATAACATA
Organism: Staurois parvus; assembly: GCF_062004578.1. Lineage (NCBI taxonomy): Eukaryota > Metazoa > Chordata > Amphibia > Anura > Ranidae > Staurois > Staurois parvus. The sequence goes on along the minus strand of NW_028318672.1, from coordinate 1,316,725 downwards.
GTAGAGGTCAGCAGTTCAAGATAGGTAGGCTCATAAAAATTGCTCTCAGATGGATCAGATCCAGTCCCAACGTATTAACTAATACAATATGAAAAAACAATATCTTTTGTACTGCAAGTGATAATTATATCCTGGCATGGATAAAAAAGTTACAATCTAATGAGAGTCAAACAAATGTCCTACAAGCCAAGGTAATTTAATGATAAAATTGATTCATAGCAGAATAAACCAACGTGTTTCTAGGGCCAAACACCTTCCCTCTTCATCAGAACTTAAGAATTTGGACTGTGCTTAAACGCTAAGGTAAGCAGATACCAAAAATATTTGTTTTGTAATTTACTGCTTGGAACAGTTTCAGAAGGACAGGTTAAGCAAATGTCAGTGAATGCAACAAAAAAGCGCCTGCAAATTCTTACGTCCTGATGAAGGGGATGTGTATTTGGTCCCTGAAACACAATGGATATTATTCTGCTTTTTTTTTTTTTTACAAACGTTTTTATTTTGTTTTTTGTCAAGAAATATACTACAAAATGGCAGTACAACATCACGTAAGGCATACAACAGGAACAAGGCACATCTGTACTGCATATTTCAAACGGTACAACCATGCAAAGTAAAAAAAAGGAAAGAAAGAGAAGAGAAATTAAGTACATGAGCAGTATAAGTAGAAGGGAATGTAAAGCTATATAGCTACCAAGAAAATGACTCAATCAACCAAAATATGAGTGGACATTAGTTAGAAAGTAAATGCCTGTGAGTTCTCCAGACTTCCCATTTTCTGTCAAGTGAATCTTATCCAATAAGGTATAATAAAATCTCTCCATGAGCATCACTGCATCAACTCTATGCAGAACTGTGGCCAATGGTACCGTTGTCAAGGTCCTACCTTTTCCCTGAGGTTATGTTACTCCAGGTGCTGGCGTCCATCTTGGATTCTGCTGTGCATGATGGGAATCCTTTTATGCCTTCAGGTTTCTGTGGTCCATCCCCCAGAGGGGTGTGGCTGATGACATATAAGCCTGTGGCCCGCACTTGCTCTTTGCACTTGTGTCTTGTGTCTTTGTGTTGCTATTACTCTGTTCTGACTCTCGTGACTCTCCTGGTATCTGATTCGGCTTGTCTTGACTATTCTTTGTATTCTCCTTTGATCTGACCCTCTGTTGCTGAACTTGGCTCGTGACCTGTGATTCTCGTCTGCTGTCCTGTACTGTTCTGTCCTGTTGTTGTTGACCCCGGCTTGTCTGACTACTCTTTTGTCTCTTCCACCAGCTACACGCCATTGGCGGCGGCCATTACCCCAGCTGAGGTGTCCCGGGGGCCGCGACCTGGTTCCTGGCTGCGTCAAGTCCTTCCCCACCATCAGGGGCCCTGGTGAAGGGCAGCCTGGGACTTAGACTCCGCGCCCTGAGGGACTTCGGTCTGTGGGTGGTGGTTGTCGTCAGCAAGTGCGTTACATTGTTAGGCCTGCCTGTCCATTCCTCAGCTCCTGCCCTGACATTACACAAGTGCCATGAACCCTGACGGTGCAGGCACGCCTTCGCTCCCAATGCTAGTCGCCAGACTCGATCAACAGGATCACCTGTTGGATCAGTTCGCTCAGGCGTTGCAAACTCTGCTTGCACGCACTGCACACCTTGCTCCTGGTGCTATTAGGCCGGTAGTCACTCCGGTGGTCTCTCCCGCTGCTTCTCCGCCTATTGCGTCCACCACCTCGACGGCTGCATCAGCGGCGCCCAGAGGTATGACTGGTTCTGCCCCTCTTCCACAGCGCTTTGGGAGTGAGCCGAGTCAGTGTCGTGGGTTCCTCAACCAGGTGGGTATTTATTTTGAATTAATACCCCACGCCTTTCCGTCTGAGAGGTCAAAGGTGGGGTTCCTAATTTCACTACTCTCAGACAAGGCCTTGGCCTGGGCAAATCCCTTATGGGAGAGGAACGACCCGGTGATTCAAGATTTTTCCGGTTTTGTCGATGCCTTCCGTAGGGTATTCGACGTACCGGCTCGTTCCGCCTCGGCGGCCAAGCTGCTCATGTCTATGCATCAGGGTTCACGGACCGTGGCCGAGTACGCTATAGAGTTTCGTACCCTGGCGGCAGAGGTCGGTTGGAACAATGAGGCTCTGGTGGCTGCGTTTTCCCATGGTCTTTCTGACACATTGAAGGACGAGATTGCAGCTAAGGAACTGCCTGTGGTGTTGGAGGAGCTCATCTCTTTCCTGATCCTGATTGACACCAGGCTCAGGGAGAGGCCTTCACTCAAGGAACGCCTGCGGAGGCCTTCCAATCAACTGGCACCTGCGTTTTCTGTCCCACCCGTTCCTCCCTCTCCTCCCACGCCTCCTGGGGATAGCTTGTCTGGTGGGGAACCCATGCAGCTGGGGTTTGCTCGCCTTTCCGAGGGGGAGCGGGCCGCTTGGCATCGGGAGGGTCGCTGCCTGTACTGTGGCCTCGGTGGGCACTTTCGGCAGTCTTGTCCGGTCCGTCCGGGAAACGCTCGCACCTGAGATCATGTCGGGGACAGATCTTGGGTGGAGTTTTCTCGTCCCCGGCGTTCCGCAAGGATAAGCCACTGATCACCGTGGTCCTTTCTTGGACGGGGGGCTCGGTGACGGCCCAGGCGTTGGTAGACTCTGGAGCCGGTGGGTTGTTCTTGGACAGCTCGTTTGCTGCGCAGCACTCCATTCCCCTGCAGGCTCGTGCTGCCCCATTGGTTCTCGAAGCAATAGATGGCAGGCCCCTGCAACCGCCGCAGGTTACCCACGTGACTCTGCCAATAGAGGTAGCCATTAGGGCTGTTCACAGGGAGTTGGCCTGTTTCCAGGTGATTTCTTCCCCACACTATTCGGTGGTTTTGGGGTATCCCTGGCTCCAGAGGCACAATCCAACCTTCAATTGGCAAACAGCCGAGATTCTCTCATGGTCTCCACAGTGTGGGGCCGGGTGCTTCCGGGGGCCGGTTAAGGTATTGTGTGCCTCCTCGGACTCTGCGTTGCCCACCGACTATGGGGAGTACCGGGATGTGTTCGATAAGGTACGCGCTGGTACCTTACCACCGCATCGTCCTTACGACTGCGCCATATCCTTGCAACCCGGGGCCACTCCTCCACGTGGCAGGGTGTACCCTCTCTCGGTTGCGGAGAATAAGGCCATGGAGGAGTACGTTGTGGATGCGCTTTCCCGGGGGCACATTCGTAAGTCTACTTCCCCAGCAGGAGCGGGGTTTTTTTTCGTAAAGAAGAAAGGTGGGGAATTATAGGGGTCTCAATCGGATTACCATTAAAAATGCATATCCAATTCCTTTGATTTCTGAGTTGTTCGACCGCCTTAAGGGAGCAACAGTCTTTACCAAACTCGACCTTAGGGCGGCGTACAACCTCGTACGGATCAGACAGGGGGATGAGTGGAAGACCGCGTTTAACACCAGAACTGGGCACTACGAATACCTGGTGATGCCCTTCGGATTGTGTAACGCGCCCGCGGTTTTTCAGGAATTCATAAACGATGTCCTTCGTGATTTGTTGCAGCAGTGCGTAGTGGTTTACCTGGATGACATCTTGGTTTACTCTGCCTCCATGGAGTCCCATATCCAGGATGTCAAGCAGGTGCTGCAACGATTGCGTGAGAACGGATTCTTTTGTAAACTCGAGAAGTGCGAGTTCCATCGATCCCAGGTTGCCTTTTTGGGCTACATAATTTCCGCGGAGGGATTTTCCATGGACCCTCAGAAGGTTGCGGCGGTTCTGCAGTGGCCTCGTCCCAATGGTCTTTGGCCCATTCAGCGCTTTCTGGGTTTTGCCAACTACTATCGGAAGTTCATCAGGAACTTCTCCACATTGGCGAAGCCTCTCTCTGACCTAACCAAGAAGGGGAGTAACCCTCACGAGTGGCCATCTGAGGCCATCATAGCTTTCGAGGCTCTGAAAGCTGCCTTTGCTTCGGCTCCGATTCTTTCGCATCCCAATCCTGGGTTGCCCTTCGTCCTCGAAGTTGATGCTTCCGAGACGGGAGTAGGGGCTCTCCTGTCTCAGCGTCGGTCGCCCGATGGACCCCTACTTCCTTGCGGGTTCTACTCCAGGAAGCTTTCCTCGGCTGAATGCAACTACCAGATTGGAGATCGGGAGTTGTTGGTCATCATTCTGGCTCTCAAGGAATGGAGGCACCTGCTCGAGGGTTCCGCGGTTCTTACCGATCACAAGAACCTGACTTATCTTTCGGAGGCCAAGAGATTGACACCCCGCCAGGCCAGATTGGCTCTGTTCTTGTCACGCTTCAACTATGTGGTTTCATATTTGCCTGGTTCCAAGAATGTCAGGGCTGATGCGTTATCACGGCAATACTCTGAGTTGTCCAGGGAGGACTCTGAGCCAATCTCACTTATACCTCCAGATCAGATCCTGGCTGCCATTCGCACCAGTCTGACCTCTCCCCTTGGGGAGCAGATTTTGGCGGCTCAAACTGATGCTCCTCCCGGGAGGCCGGAGGGTAGATGTTTCGTACCCGAGGGATTGCGCACCCGCCTGCTGCGTACCTACCATAACGCCAAAACTGCCGGGCATCCGGGGAAGAACCAGCTGTGTTGGGTCGTCTCTTGCTTATGCTGGTGGCCAACCCTCCGTGCCAACATTGCCTCTTATGTAGCGGCATGTTCGATCTGTGCCCAGAATAAGTCTCCACGACATCTCCCTTGGGTCTTCTGCAACCCATTCCCAATGGGGAGCGTCCTTGGTCACATCTAGGGATGGACTTTATTGTAGACCTCCCGGTGTCTCGGGGTCATACGGTCATCCTCATGATCGTCGATCGGTTTTCCAAGATGTGCCATTGCATTCCACTCAGGAAATTACCCACAGCGCAAGAACTGGCCATGGTCTTTTCCAGGGAGATTTTTCGCCTGCATGGGTTACCTAAGGTGATTGTCTCAGACCGCGGGAGTCAGTTCGTGTCCAGATTCTGGCGCGCCTTCTGCTCCCAGTTGGGTATTAGTCTCTCCTTTTCTTCAGCCTACCACCCGCAGTCCAATGGGGCTGCGGAGCGTTCCAATCAGGCCTTAGAACAATTCCTCCGGTGTTATATTGCAGACCATCAGGACGATTGGGCCGATCTCCTGCCGTGGGCAGAGTTTGCCAGGAACTCGGCGGTCAACTCCTCCACCGGGATGTCTCCCTTCATGGCCAACTATGGGTTCCAACCTGCGGTATTACCTGAGAGGTTCTCACCACAGGAAATTCCGGCTGTGGAGAACCATCTTGCTGCCCTGCGTTCTTCATGGGGGCAGATCCAGAGGGCCTTGAGGGACTCAGCTCGGCGCCAGAAGTTCCAGGCTGATCGCAGACGGTTGCCCGCTCCTTCATACCAGGTCGGCAATCGGGTGTGGTTGTCTACTCGCAACCTCAATCTTCGGGTGCCCACACCCAAACTAGCTCCCCGTTTTGTCGGTCCTTTCCGCATTCTCCGCAAAGTGAATCCGGTGGCCTATGCCCTTGCCTTTCCGTCTGGGATGCGGATCTCCAATATCTTTCATGTTTCCCTGTTGAAACCTCTGATCTGCAATCGCTTCACTACCTCTCTTCCTCGGCCCCGTCCCGTCCGGGTTGACGGTCATGAGGAGTATGAGGTGAGCCGGATCCTGGACTCTCGATTGGTGCGCGGTCGATTACAGTTCCTGGTTCATTGGCGCGGTTATGGTCCCGAGGAGCGTTCCTGGGTTCCTTCCGTGGATGTCCATGCTCCTGCCCTCCTCCGCGCTTTTCATACCCGCTTTCCTCAGAAACCTTTTGTTGAGCCGCGGAGGGGGAGGGGCCCTTGAGGAGGAGGTACTGTCAAGGTCCTACCTTTTCCCTGAGGTTATGTTACTCCAGGTGCTGGCGTCCATCTTGGATTCTGCTGTGCATGATGGGAATCCTTTTATGCCTTCAGGTTTCTGTGGTCCATCCCCCAGAGGGGTGTGGCTGATGACATATAAGCCTGTGGCCCGCACATGCTCTTTGCACTTGTGTCTTGTGTCTTTGTGTTGCTATTACTCTGTTCTGACTCTCGTGACTCTCCTGGTATCTGATTCGGCTTGTCTTGACTATTCTTTGTATTCTCCTTTGATCTGACCCTCTGTTGCTGAACCCGGCTCGTGACCTGTGATTCTCGTCTGCTGTCCTGTACTGTTCTGTCCTGTTGTTGTTGACCCCGGCTTGTCTGACTACTCTTTTGTCTCTTCCACCAGCTACATGCCATTGGCGGTGGCCATTACCGCAGCTGAGGTGTCTCGGGGGCCGTGACCTGGCTCCTGGCTGCGTCAAGTCCATCCCCACCATCAGGGGCCCTGGTGAAGGGCAGCCTGGGACTTAGACTCCGTGCCCTGAGGGACTTCGGTCTGTGGGTGGTGGTTGTCATCAGCCAGTGCGTTACATTGTTAGGCCTGCCTGTCCGTTCCTCAGCTCCTGCCCTGACAACCGTGAGGGATTTCCAATGTAGGGCTATAGCCCATAGGGCAGATATACAGATGGTATGAATTAGCCACATAGTCTCAGTCTGAACTCCTGGGATATGGGCTCCTAGTAGGTAAGACTGAATAGACAGATGCACACAGCGGAGGCCGCATTCGAGATCTTGCGCCATACCAATGAGAGGCCTGGGCAGTCTCCAAATATATGCACTAAGGTACCAGTAAGGCCACAGCCCCGGAAGCAAAGGTGGGATGTCCCTTGAAACATGATATGTAATCTAGATGAGGTATAATACCATCTGGTTAATATTTTGAGGGCAGTTTCCCAGACAGAAAGAGATCTAGAGCTCTTACATATATTATCCACCATGGACTCCTAATCCTCATCAGAGAAGGTGACACCACCATCCTTCCACTTCTGTCTATAAAGGGGGGGAGATGGGAAGGCAGTAAGCAGAAATTGGCGATACAAATCTGAAATGAGACCCCTACCCCCAGAAGTGTCACGGCTAATACGTTCGAAAAGTGAGATCGGGGATGAAGGTATCAGACCAAAATGTGAGAAGAAAAAATGTCTAATCTGTCGATAATGATAATATTCCTGAAGCGGGATGTCAAAAAGTATACAAAGCATCTCAAAAGTGATATAAGATCCTCCTCTTTGAAAGTCAGATAACCTAATGAGGGATCTATCATACCACCAACGAAATGTGGTGATGAGAATGCTGTAGTAAAGTTTGGGTCACCAAAAAATGATGAACCTGGGGAGATAGAGGAGACAATATTTAATTTAAATTTGTATCGGGACCAAAGCATTAGCGATTGGGCAACAATGGAATTATACTTCAATAATAAACGGGGGGAGGGGGGGGGCATTTTTGACCATAATATGCTTGGAAGATAGTATGGATGAATAGACTGGGATTCAAATCTGATCCAACGGACCTGGGAATTATTAGCTGACCATTGAGATATCTGTGCAAAACGGTCCGACAGGTAGTAAAACCAGAAATTGGGGAGTCCAAAGCCTCCCGCCCGTTGCGATCAGTATAGGACCGATGAAGTAAAACGAGGGCGTTTATTACAACAAATAGAATTATTAATCCTTCCGTTGAAAGCGATCTAAGAACGCCTTCGAGACTAGGATAGGGAGTGCTCTAAATAAGTAAAGTAATTTAGGCAAGATATTAAATTTTTACTGTCGTGACTCTGCCCAAGAATGAGATGGGGTATCCATGCCAGACTTTCAAAAGAGTAGCGAGGCGAGACACGCATGACTGGTAATTAACGGCAAATTGTTTTGAAAAGTTGGGAGTGAGATAGATACCTAATTATGGGATTCAGTCAGTGGCCCAACGAAATGGAAAAGAATTGCGGAGAGATGCATTAAGGGAATTAGTAACATTAATAGGCATAACTACTGGTTTGGTAAAATTTATTGTAATACCTGATACTGTAGTAAAGTTATTCAATAATGTGCATAAATTGGGCAATGACACTAATAGGTTAGTGAGGAAAAGCATAACATCATCTGCATATATACATAATCTGAAATGCGAAACCAGTAATGGATAACCAGAAATATCTGAATGTGATCTTATTGCAATAGCCAAGGGTTCCAAAACAAGCGCACATAATAAGGGTGAAAGTAGGCAGCCCTGACGGGTACCCCTGTCCAGTGTGAAAAAAATGGAATTACAACCTGGGAGTCTGATTCTTGTTTTGGGGGAGTCAAGGCATGTATACCAGACAGAAATTTGGCATTGAAGCCCATCTTCTGCAGTAGAGAAAACAAATAGGGCCAGAGAACGCTATCAAAGGCCTTGTTGATGTCCAGATTCAGTAACAAAACTTCCTTGGAGTGCAAATTAGCATCCCGTATAACATTTAGAGTGAGGCAAATGTTGTCTGTGATAAATCTGTCTGGGATAAATCCCGATTGGTCCAGTGAGACCAAAGTGGGTATAATAGAGGCCAACCTATCTGCCAGAATACAGCTGAAAATGTTCAGATCATTGTTCATTACTGAAATTGGCCTATAATTTTGAGGGAGATGATGGTCTTTTAAGGGCTTAGGCAAAAGAGACATATTACTTGAGAAGGTGTGAGAGTAGGGAGAGGGATAGAATCAAGCCAGGAGCCATTTAGGGGAGCAGAAGGTGATTATGGGGGAGCTAATAGGGCAGAGTAAAATTTTTCAAAAATGCCCAGGACTTCATGAGGCAAAGAGGAGACGCTGTTGGTTTTAGTTTGTAATTTATAGATATGTGGGGGTCGTATAGAATGGTTTAATTTCCGTGCAAACATAGTAGACGCTGAGTTGCTATGTAACAGAAAAGAGGCTTTCGCCCAACGTAGGGCTTTTCAGTTTTCTGGAATAATAAAGTATTCAGTTCTAAACGCTTTTGCGATATCATCGTTTTGTTCAAGAGAGATGGATTGCCAATATGAGTTCTATAATGTCTTTCTAATTCTCGGGTAAGTTTCTGAATTTATTTCCTATTCCTAGATGAGGCCATAGAAATGAGGCAGTCTCGCATGACCGCCTTATGGGCCATCCACAAAGTAGCCGGGGAGATATCAGTAGTTGTGTTTAGCTGAAAGTATTCCTGGATAGATGTAACTACTTCTTGGCATCCGTGAGCATAGAGTCATTAAGGCGCCAGGAAGAGGGCGTGGGTGCAAAACCTATGAAAGTGATAGATAATGCCATTATATTATGATCCAACCAGGGACTTAAATGAATACATGCCTTCCCAGAGTTGGCTAGCAGAATCTAATCTAGCATAAGAGTCATGTGGGTGGGAGTAAAATGAGTAATCTTTGGCTCCTACATTGTGTGCCCTCCAGGAGTCTACCAGTTGAAGCGTTTCTAATTTTCTAGTAAGGGATTTCGGGAAGGCCTGGGAAGATGGTGAAGACGAACTCCTGTCCAAAAGGGGTTAGCTACCAGATTGAAATCCCTTCCCACCAGTAAATGAGGGGAAAGAAACCTATCAATAACTGTGAAAAAGTGAGAAGAGAAGGAAGCTTGAGCTGAATTTGGTGCATAAACATTCATAATCGTGAGTTCACGACCCAAAAGTGTGCCTTTAATAATGATAAATCTGCTCTCAGGGTCACGATGTACATGTTGAATATTGAAGGGGAATGAGTTATGTAAAAAAATTGCCACCCCTCTGCTTTTAGTAGAGTGTAAAGTGTAAAACCCCTGTCTGTAAGATCTATGAAAATACGTTGGGTGTTTAGTGACCACAAAATGAGTTTCCTGTAATAGAATAATTTTTGCACCTAGGCACTTATACTGGTGGAAGGCCGTTTTACGTTTATTTGGAGAATTGAAACCCTGGAAATTATGTGAGATGCAATGGATAGCCATGGTAAAAAAAAAAGTGTCAGTCAACATTATTATACCCAGCTGAAAAGTATCAACAATAGTTTGTCTAGTTAGCGGAATATCTGGAACCACATCATAGAATGTGAAATCTGTCAAAGTCAATTTATGGAGCATGCAAGTCCCAATATGGCTACTGGGACGTCCACAAATTTGTATATGAGCAATATCATGTACCAAAACTGTCAAAAAAACAAAAACATAAAGCAATAGAATTGGGGCCTTAAGAGCCCCTACAACTAAAGCAATCACAATAAACTGTGGATCAGGTGGGCTAGCTGCCTTCCCTGAAAAGACAGAAAAACTTATCATCAAAGGGCCAAACGGGCCCAAACTCTGCCACCCTAAAACACAGGAAGTGGATCCGTCACTCCTTGTCTGGGCAGCGACATCTCCGGCCATGCTAGGTGGTAGGGTGGGGTCACGTATCAAAGAGTTCTATGAGCATACGGGTGGCAAAATGAGGGTCCAAAGACCCATGCTGGGTTTTTGCATGTCCAAGTAACGAAATAATAGATCAAAAGTAATGATATATGAACATGTAACATTTTGCAGCATCCTACAAAAGACCATCAAAACAGTGTGTAATATGCAAATGAGCAAAGTCTTTTCATCCTGGTTCTTGTCTGACTCTCCTTCTATCCCTTCATGGAGATGGAGTATGCCAAATGGGAGAAACCCGAGGGGTGGAAGGTGGACGTTGAGGTGATGGAGCATCTGCCAGGCCCAATTTGGCCAGGATTTCACGGCCTTCGGGAAGGGATGTGGCTATGTATGTGCTCCCATGATGTGTAACTATCAGCTTAAAGTGAAAGCCCCATTTGTAGTGGATACAAGCTGGGAAAAGGGCAGTTGTGATGTCCTTCATTTTTCTACGTTTCTCTAATGCAGCCAGAGAAACATCTTGAAATATTTGTAAAACTGAACCTTCAAAGGTGATTGTTGGGGTATTGCGAGCAGCTCTGAGTATGTCTTCTTTGGTCAGAAAATCCTTCATACACAGAACAATGTCCCTAGGCGGTTTATCATTAGGAGGTTTTGGGCGCAAGGCTTTATGGATGCGGTCACAAGCAAAGGACCTAGGGTCCTGGTCCAGAAGGAGAGACCTAAATAGCTTGGTTATGGCTTGTGAAAGGTCAATCACAGACTCCGTGACTACCCTAACTCGCAAATTATTCCTGCGGTTGCGATTGTCAAGATCCTCAACCTGTGCCTGCAATTGTGTAAAGGCCGTTTGTAAATCATCGTGATCTCTGGAAAGCTCACCATAAGCTAGGCTGAGTTCATCATGTTTGGTCTCTAAGTGATCGGTTCTGGAGCCCAATGCGGCTATTTCCTGAGAGAGAACATTTGTGCTCTTGTGGAGTTCTGATTGGAATTTAGTGGCTAGCTTGGTGTACATAGTTTCCAAGCAAGATTCCAAGTCCCCCTTTGTAAGTTGCTGTGCATATTCACTGTCCTGAGCTAATGGATTAGCTGCGGTATCCTGGGACCGGATGGGGATGCTCGTTCTGTATAATCTTGAGACATGCTTCAAATCTTGTTTGTTTTAAGTAAATATGTTATAAGAGACTTTTGAGCATTTCCCCTACTCTTTTTCTTGGTGGACGGCATACAGGAAATCTCCTGGGGGTGATCAACTGAAAATTGGATAGCCAAGGAAGATAATAACCCCAGGAGACCTATAATGCCCGAAACAGGTATAAGGTTATAGTTACATAGATGCGATCAGGCTTATCAGCGAAATCTCTATATTGTAAAAATTATTATCAACCTGTGGAAATGCAGAGTGGACATAAGCTGTGGTAGGCACCATTAATAAGGCCAAAGACCCAGATGCAGGTTTCAACTCCCACCAGAGGGCCCAACAAGGCCGAGGGGCCTGTGCGGCACAGAATTCCCCAAATACTGGCTCTAGGGTCCTCCAGGACAGGTGTAGGGAGCCCAGGCACCTCACTGGCAGCAGTGTGCAGGCCACAACAGGCCTCCAGGCCCAGCAGGGGTTGTGTTTACAGAGGGAGGGGCCTCTGGGTAAAAAAACAGGAGCTACAGTCCCCGGATCACTGGAGGGGGACCTGATGATCAGCACCCGCCTGCCCCCGTGCTGCCTGTACTCACTGTGGCCTGGATGGGATGAAATCAGGGCCGGATGGAACAGGCTGCACTAGGCCACAGACGTCCGTTGCTGCAGAGAGGGGCAATAAAGCCCCTCTCCAAGTCTCCAAGATGTAATGGATGCTGAAGGTGCCTCTGTTGCCCAGCAAGTATCCACCGCCGCCCGGATGGCAGCTTATTTATTTCCGAGGCGTTGGAGCTCCGTGTAATGTGGCCGCACTAGGCCACGGATGTCCGTTGCCTCGGAGAGGGGCAATACAGCCCGGAGCCCCTCTCCCAGATGGAAGGGACACTGCAGATGCCTCCGGTGCCCTGCTAGGGTCCACTGCTGCCCAGATGGCAGCGGATTTAAAACCGAGGCACCGGAGCTCCGGATTATGCGGCCGCTCCGGTCGCCATCTTGGACACGACCCTAATATTCTGCTTTTAACCAATTTTATCATTACATTTTCTTTGAACTCTTGGATGTTTATTTGGCACTCTTGTTGGCAGGTATGCATGTTGATTCTCATCTGTGTCCTTTCCTTGTTTCTAAGAATGGTCCTTGTTTTGTGGAGTGCTACTGAACTGGAGCCAGTGTGTCCAGTGAAAATTTGAGTTACCATTAGAAATTCTGAATCCAGCTCCCCATTTGTTCTTGTGTTTGGATTGGAAAGTTGGCATTTTTCACTTTTGCATGAATTATGTGATGCTGGTTGGCTTTCCATACCTGCATTCCTTCCCTTCTTTATCTATCTATCTATCTAACTATCTATATAACTATCTATCACACAGTCAGGTCCATAAATATTGGGACATCGACACAATTCTAACATTTTTGGCTCTATACACCACCACAATGGATTTGAAATGAAATGAACAAGATGTGCTTTAACTGCAGACTGTCAGCTTTAATTTGAGGGTATTTACATCCAAATCAGGTGAACGGTGTAGGAATTACAACAGTTTGCATATGTACCTCCCACTTGTTAAAGAACCAAAAGTAATGGGACAGAATAATAATCATAAATCAAACTTTCACTTTTTAATACTTGGTTGCAAATCCTTTGCAGTCAATTACAGCCTGAAGTCTAAAATGCATAGATATCACCAGACGCTGGGTTTCATCCCTGGTGATGCTCTGCCAGGCCTCTACTGCAACTGTCTTCAGTTCCTGCTTGCTCTTGGGGCATTTTCCCTTCCGTGTTGTCTTCAGCAAGTGAAATGCATGCTCAATCGGATTCAGGTCAGGTGATTGACTTGGCAATTGCATAACATTCCACTTCTTTCCCTTAAAAAACTCTTTGGTTGCTTTTGCAGTATGCTTTGGGTCATTGTCCATCTGCACTGTGAAGCGGCGTCCAATGAGTTCTGAAGCATTTGGCTGAATATGAGCAGATAATATTGCCCGAAACACTTCAGAATTCATCCTGCTGCTTTTGTCAGCAGTCACATCATCAATAAATACAAGAGAACCAGTTCCATTGGCAGCCATACATGCCCACGCCATGACACTACCATCACAATGCTTCACTGATGAGGTGGTATGCTTAGGATCATTAACAGTTTCTTTCCTTCTCCATACTCTTCTCTTCCCATCACTCTGGTACAAGTTGATCTTGGTCTCATCTGTCCATAGGATGTTGTTCCAGAACTGTGAAGGCTTTTTTAGATGTCGTTTGGCAAACTCTAACCTGGCCTTCCTGTTTTTGAGTCTCACCAATGGTTTACATCTTGTGGTGAACCCTCTGTATTCACTCTGGTGAAGTCTTCTCTTGATTTATATATATATATATCATCACACTTTCAAAAATTATATTATATAAACAATGTAAAAATGAACACCCTCTGCTATTTTGATAGTGAAACAGGTATGAATCATGTAATATTAATGATATTAATTTTAATATGTAACCCGTACTCAAAAACCATATAAATAAATTCAAAATCTAAAAATGGGATAAAACACCCACTAGTAGTAAATAAACAAATAACTGGCAGCAGCAAAGATAGAAAAAAGTGAATGTGTGTGAAAGTTCCCTCAAGTGGTGGATATCTAAATTGCTCAAGGGACTTCAATAATCAGTAATAAAGCAATTTAGATTGAACTGTTTATTACGTCCTTAAGGATAAAAGGGTTTCCATCTCAAATATCCATTTTGATTCTAGCTGACTTAGCTTGGCTATTTTGTTGCAGCCTCTTCAATGGGGTTTAAACACTTCTATACCCCAAAATTTAAGTTCAGCTGGATTTTTTTCATAAACTAGGGAGTAATGCTTGGATACACTATTCTTAGAGTATCCCTTAAAGATATTTTGGACATGTTCTCTAATTTGCTTTCATAGTGGTCTTTTAGTCCAGCCCACATTCTGTAGGTCGCATGGACATAGGAGTCCATAGACCACTCCTTCTGTCCGGCATGATATAAAATCACAGATTTTGTACTCTTTATGGGCAGATGTAGAGATTAAGGCATCCCATTTATTTCTCTTTTCCTTTTTATCCTTGCATGCATAGCCTCTTCTACATGGGTAAAATCCTTCCCCTTCAAAAAAGGTTCAAGTTTTTTTATTCATAGGGGTTCAATCACATTTTTAACAATCTTACCATGGAGTGTAGGAGCTCTTCTGTGATAAATCTTGGCTGTTCTGGTAGGATCTGTTGGAGCTGCCTATTTGCTTTCAATATTGGCTAATGTCTTTTAAAATTTTCTTTACCTCCTTGTGCTGAATATTATAATTCATTATTATCGGGATGTCCAGCGGGTCCTCATCTTTGGATCTGTCTCTATTTTCTAGAAGTGCACCTCTGTTCATAACTGCAACTTCTTTAATTTTATCTTCCACAAATCCCTTGTTATAGCCTCTCTGTATGAATAGTTGTTCTATCATATTGGCCTGTTCTTCATAATCTCTTAGCTCCATACAGTTCCTCCATAATCTTACCAATTGTCCCTTTGGGATGTTAATCAGCCACGATTGGTGGTAACAGCTATCAACCAGAATATAGCTGTTTCTATCTACCGTCTTGAAATACGTTTTAGTTTTGAGTTGTCCCTTGTCAATACCTATTTCCAAACCTAGGAAGTGTAGAATTTCATTATGCCGTTCACAAGATAATTTGATGTTTTTTTTCATTGGTGTTCAATATCTCAAAGAATTGTTTAATACTATTCTCATCACCAGCACATATCACCATCAGATCATCAATTAATCTTCTGTACATCAGATGCCCATCCCACTGAGACATGAAAAGACTAGCAACACAGGGCGCAAATTTTGTGCCCATTGCAATCCCTCTCACTTGTTTGTAGTAACACTTCTTGTGCCAAACATTGTTGTGCTCTAGATTATATTCAAAACATTACAATAGGAACTTCTTTTGTGTTGTTCTGAGTTCCATAAGGTGATCCATGGCGTGGTCCATTTACTTGCTTCTATTTCTTCTGCATGGTTAATGATGGTGTACATTGATGATACATCTGCCGTAGCTGGTAGTATGTTCTCACTCTCAATGAATATTACTCAACAATTGTATAATATATTTGGCATCTTTAAGTACGATCTTGTTTTTTTAATCATTGGTAGTAAAACCCAAGTAATGTATTTCCCTATTCTGGCACCAACCAATTGAATGCTGTTTACTCTTGGTCTTTTTGGTGGATTATCTCGATCTTTATGTATTTTTAGTATCCGATAAATAATTGGTACTCTACAAACATCAGGCACCAAATATCTTCCTTTGTATAGGGAATTTTTTTTTCACTAATTTGATCAGTTCCTTACGATAATTTCTTATAAGGTAATCTAATAGTCTTTGATAAGTTTCCTCCTCTTCCAATTGCCTTATCATCTCATTGTAGCATGCTTCTTTGGGAAGCACCACTATACCCCCTCCCTTATTGGCAGGTCTTATAACAATATTTTTCCTTTTTCCACGCTCTCAGTTCCTTTTTTGTTGCTATTGGATCCATCGGTTTTTTAGTTTTCATCTTGTGTGACCATTTTCTTAAAAACATCAACATGTCTGCTGCCATGGATGACTGGATTAAATAAAGATTTGTTCTTCAGGGTACTATATACAAAACTTTGACCGTCATCATTCCTTGTTATACTAGATTCCTCTGGCTTAGACATGTATTTCTTAACACTGAATTTTCTACTGTGTTTCTGAATATCGATATACATTTCAAATGTATTTATTGTTTAAATGTATTGATTGTTTCTTGATGCATTTTTCAAGCCTTTATCAAGAACCCTTAATTCATCTGTAGTTAGTTCTACTCCGTTAACATTGAAAACTCCTTCACCTAGTACTCGCTTTTTCTTTTGTGTCTTCTGTAGTATTTAATCTCTATTAACTATCTATCTATCTATCTATCTATCTATCTATCTATCTATCTATCTATCTATCTACTGTAGTTCTGCTGCCTTTAATGTGCAAGTAGGCAGAGATAGATCAATGATGCGTCAGAGTTGTCCATTGTCCCTCAAACCATTCATCCTTCCATCTGTGCAGCTACTGATAATGTAACTCCTATGAATGCACAAGGGAGTCACATTGTCATGGCACCCAGATTCATTCTCAGCATCTTTTAGATACCAGTAATGGGCCAGGATGTAAACTGCATAGCATTGCGCATGTGCCAAAGGCAGTGTATACTAGAAGAAAAATGCTAAGAGAAAGGGAAAGGATATTTTAACAGAGATGTCTTTTATCAAAAAACAATCTCTTAGCAATTTTTTTCCTGTGCAATAAATTTGAATCTAAATTGCAAAAGAAATACACACTATAAATATAGTGTACAGAGATAAATGGAATCATTCCAAAACAAGCAATTTCTTAAAACTAAAGTTCCACTTCAAAATATCTATCTATCTATCTATCTATCTATCTATCTATCTATCTATCTATCTATCTATCTATCTATCTATCTATCTATCTCTCTATCTATCTATCTATCTATCTATCTATCTATCTATCTATCTATCTATCTATCTATCATTTATCATATTTTTCATGCTATGGAATGTTCTTTACATAAAATGCTTAATATTTAGGGAACTATACCTCGTGCATTGTCACGTTGCAATAAAATCAATATAGTGTCAGGGCAGATTGAAATTTTGCTGTCATACACATTTTGTTGCTTGGGAACAGCAGTCAGGAATAGCAGCAATGATGCAGCTTCTCCGTGCCTGGGGACCATCCACAGTAGAAGGATTAAGGATTGACAGTCAGCTATCACACAGTCCTGAAGACAAGCTTCGTAGATAAGCTGGCCATTTTCATTGCATTTTTTTTTTCACTCTATGATGTCCAACACAGGAGCCATCATATAAATGCACCAATAAAAGAAAAAGACATGTTCCCTGTAGCAACCAATCAGAATCTGTGTTGGTCTGATTCTGTTTTTGCACACATCCCGGATGTACCTTATGCTGCCAGTAATGATCTAGCATCTCCAAATAAGCCTACAACTTCAGTTTCTCCTTCTTACATGTAGTGGTGTCATTATTTTACTGTCACTTTCAGTGGTGGAATTTTTTTTATGTCACTGCTCAGATCCTCTACACAGCTAGCTATGCCCCATTAGGCTGGATCAGCCTATTATTCATATCTGATGTACAGCTTTAAACAGGGTTTACAATTTTAACGCATATTTAACCCTTTTGCTGCAGGAGATGTTTTTTAATTTATTTTGTACACATCATCAAAAATCATTTTAGACCTGAAGATTAGATAAAACCCCCAAATAATAAATATTTTCTGAAATCAGAGACCATTAGAAAATAATGGCAGCCGTTGTTCTTTATTTTTTCCTATAAACAAGTCAACATAAACAGTATCCTTCAGCAAAAAAAGCAAAATAAACAGTTTACAAATATAACATAAAGAAACCAGACGACTGGCCCATTGCCAACCTCTTGGTTCCACACTGGGGTTCCTTTGGGTTTCAGGGGATCGTATAGGCTGCAGGGGTTCAGTAACAAGTGTCTTGGTTCCCAGAGTATTAACCTTGCTCACATCTTGTGTACTCCTCCTCACTGACTCAGGTGCTGATTTCACATTACCCTTTTAAGAGTCCCTTGCCTGGGGCTAATCCTCTTTGGGACTAGAGTCCTGGTAGTCAGGGTTTGGAGATTCTTCCTGTCCAAAACTCCCTGAACCTCCAAAATTTTGGGTCTCTACTACGGACTTATCAATCCAGAGAGTACTGGAAATCAGTCCTTTCTTTAGCCAAACGTCCCCGGAACACATCACCCTACATGTGGGAGAGCCCCTGAGAACCAAGTAATGTCTCCAAAACTGCCCCCTTCAAGGTACCTAAACTTAAATATGGGGAAATGTACCTGTTGTCCAGGACACATTCCCAGTTTCCTGTACACCCTTATGAGATAACATATGTAAAAGCTTCTCTTTAATGAAACATCAGGTGTCTTTTATACCCCTTATGTCTCCCCTGCTCTCCACTAAAGCTAATGGAATGCAGTTCAGGCTCTATTAGCTTCTTAACAACCCCAAGAGGCCAAGAAAAGTGACAGCAGAAACTGGAAGTGACAAAATCCTTGTCATTTCCAGGTTCTTACAAGACAGGGGTCACAGTGTTTGAATATCTAGATCTCAGCATTTTTCAACCAGGTTCTGTGGAGTCCTAGAGTTCCTCCAAAGGTTTCTTAGGCAATGAGCAATGTCTGCCTCTCAGATAAGTTCATCCTGGCACCAGTCATACTGTATTTTTTGCTCTCCATGAGTGGGGAGTTTTTCCTACTGACAATAACGTATAAGGAGCATTTTTGCCATTGACCATCACACTAATGTATGGTGAGTTTTAGATATAGTAATTATTAGGTGGGGTACCCTGAGAACAGTCAGGTATTTTGAGCTCCTCCCATCCTATTAAACTCCCTACCCCAATCTGTCCAGCTACCTCCTTATCTATCCAACTTTTGATGACCCCTGAAAACCTTTCTCTTTAACCTCTCTAGCAGTCTGATTATGTCCATATTTCTGTGCTAAAAGCGGTACCTTTTTTTGCATGGAAATATGTTGTTTTTTTATTGTATGCCTGTAATTTTTAGGAATAACTCACTGAAATCTGTCCTAACAAGAGTCTAGTAAACATCCCGGGTATAATAAAACTTGAAACACGAAATCATAAGTTATAACATAATAAATAATCATAAAAAATAATAATATAATAATAAATTTAATTCAATAATATAATCAAACCAAAAACACTGAAATTTGAAATATAGCGCCAAGTTCGCACATCGCTGAGCATAGTCGCAAAATAATTTTCACTGTCTGATGACGAATTTCCCCGCGAATCATTATCACTCAATTCTGCAAGTGGTTCTGATTTACTATCGCTTTTCTCTAGCTGGTCTAAAACCGCTTTTGACCTAAAGGGATGCTTTTTGGACTCCATGGACATTTCTAAGTTTCCAGGCAGAAAGAAGAGTAAAAATGCAGGCAGGGTACAGGACAAAGCACTCGGGACAAAATGTATGTGAAATGGTTTGAAACAGTAATGTTTTACCATGTTATTTTAGTGTATTTTGTGAATGGCAGTTTTTACATTTTTCAAATCTCCCGCCAGTTCCGGCCCCGTACATCCCGTATGTCCCGATGCTCGCAGGGACCGGAACCCAGATGCCGGCATCGACTGGAGAAGATGGCCGGGGACGCTGCAGGGGACACATCGCGGGAGCTCAGGACAAGGTAAATGCTGCAGGGAATCCCTGAGCAACACTGCAAGGTATTCCCGAGTGTAGCTCGGGTTTACCGCTTTTGGTGCTGAAACTTTACCCCGAGCTACACTCGGGAATACCGCTAGAGAGTTTAAAGAAGCCTATCCTGCTTCTACCTAGTAAACTGCCATTTATTTCTTCCATCAGCTCACCCCCCCCCCCCCCCCCCCACAGCTATTACCTTTTCCATCACTCAACCCCTGTAAGGCCTAACAAGCTGGGCTCTCTGTTTCCTCTTGTACCAAATTGTATTGTAACTGTAATGTCTACCTTCATTTTGTAAAGCGCTGTGCAAACTGTTGGCTATATATAAATCCTGTATAATAATAATTTCAAGGGTTTCTCAGTGCTAAATAGGTTGAAAAAGACTAGTCTAGGTCAATAAACCTGAACCCACCTCTTTACAAAGGGGCCAAATTTCTCTTCTTCTCTCAGTCATGTAAAGTGCATAGAGGGGAATTGGTTAACATGAGATGACATACAATGAATGTTATGACGTTCCTTTCTGCATACTGATGTATCATGCGAGCAGTGCTATTACTCAATCTCATATGCTAGGGAACATCAATTATGTTGATGCACTTAAGAAAAAAGGTAGATGTCAAGTAAGACATGAACATTTCTAGCATGAAAGGATTCTCAGATGTTACTCCGTACTCATCTTTATAGTGAATGTGCTTCTCTGTTTATCCTTGACGTGTGTCCTTTTCAAAAATTCAATATTGCATATTTTGTTACAGTGTAGAATTAAAGGAGGATGTTGTGTACAGCTGACAATGCTGGAAAAAAGCTTCCAGTAATACTTAGAACAGGACTGCTTTAACCCTTTTTTTTGACTAGTGTAATGGTTTTCTCTGTTCATAGAAACATAACTCATAGGAGCTGTTTTGTATTTTTCCAAAACTATCTGATTTTAGATACCTAAAGCCATTGTCACACTCTTCAGCTAAATTTATTGCACACACCTTTTTCTCTATTTTTTAGACTTTTATGTGTAAAAGTCAATTCAGAAATGATATCACTACCTTAGTCTTTCACCAAGGCTTACTCCCTTAGAACCTGTATCCGCATATTACCCGGTTGACTGTCTTGATACGCACCACGTCCTAAGCTATAAGTAGGTATTTTTACTGTGGCTCATTTCACAGGTTGAGAGCCACCTATCCGCAAACATTCACTCCTCCTTTCCGTTTTACCTCACCCTAACCCCCCCCAACCCACTCCCCCCCTTTTTTTTCTATACTTACCTTTATCACCTCATTATTCTACTTACTAACTAACCTTCTCTCTATCTGATCTCTAGCTCCCACCTATACTCTACTCCTATCTTTGTTTTCATACCATAACTGATACAGAACGCTGTCCTTGAAACGGACGTACTACACCCCATATCACTCACACATCCAATTCTTAGAGTCGTGAAACAGATCCAAAGCTGTAGCATGTGCTGTTCATATTCTTTATCATACACTTCACACTCCCCTGACAGAAAATAATGCTCAAAGGTCAAAAGACAATATATCTCTCTGCGCATTTCTTATATGCCGTACATTTCCTGGACTGTAATATTACATTGTGTGGCAGTGCGGTGTCCTGCCACGGTCAAACTCCAGTTGAAAACCCTGGATTCTCAACCAGGCAGGTTGAGGGGCTCCAGAGAGTTTATGTATTGCAGAGGAAACTGACTTTTCGGTTTCCTCATTTATTCATTAAGTTTGTTTTGGGAGCTGGAGCCTGGAGATTTCAAAGAGATCTGGGAGGGATGAAATCTCCAATCCGGGGTCCGTGTTTTGAGAACCCCCAGCACACTGAGTGCACAGGTGTGTACAGGCCTTTTTATAGGGTCCTAACCATAGTTCTGGGCTCCACCCCGGCAAACGGAGTCAGGAGGGCTCCACCCTGGCAGACGGGAGGTCTCTGCCTTGGAGTCAGGTGGAAGCCAGACTAGCTGTGTGCTAGTGGCTATAATTTTGGGAAGAGTCTGCAAGAGACAGACAGTGAACTGTGTACAAGCCAGGAGGCTGAATCTTTGTTGGTATTTCTTGATGGTGGATACCCCTGCGTGGGAAGCATTTGTGTTATTTGAACTTTCTTGTAAATAAAATTGGGCAAAAAGGCCTTTAACGAAGCGAGTTGCTGTGTGCTTAAACAAGAAAAGCTCTACCAGTTGAAGTGAGTTCCCACATATGGTGGAGGATGCAGTGGGCAGAACTGGAGATCCCAGCAATGAAGTAAGTTCATGTGTTGAACTGTGTTTGGTGCATGACTCTGCACTATCTGTGTGTGCAGGTGAGGAGATCCTGCAAGAGAAAAGGAACTTGCCTTAAAGAGACCGTGCTCCATTGTGTACCTGGACTGTGCAAAAGTGTTGTGGAGTGATTGCAAAGATGGGGCGGTCAAAACTCAAAAAAGAAGCAAGATTTTCTGAAATGAGAGACAGAGCCCTGTGGCTGGAGGGGTTGTTACCACCAGAACAAGCCCCATACATGGCTGCACAAAGTTTGCCACAGTGGGAAGTGCATACTGTTGTCCCTGGCAATGCTGGTGAAAGGAAACCAGTTTTCTGTGTGCAGAGTACTAAGCCTGAAAGAGGATGCAGTGTTGGAAGTTCGGCCAAGATACTGCCGCAAGAGCGCTGTTTGCGGTGCAGTGAATGGGGGCACACTGTCTCCAAGTGCCCTTTATCCCAGCTTCCAGTGCAAGGTGACACAACCAGACAAAGGTCTGGGTATGCAATTGGGAAGCCTGCTTGGAGTTCCAGGAAAGAGCAGCAGGCTGCCCAAAAGTTTCAGAAGAATGTGGTTGCCCATAGCAACACATGTGACTTCAGACCTGCGGACCCTGTGAGAGAAGTGTCGTCTGCAGAGGATTGTGGAAATGCAGAGATGAGAGTTCAGCGCATCTGGAGGAACCCACAAAGTTCAGCTGGGAGAGTGCCATCTCCCAAAGCAACAGGAGAAAGCCTGCCAACCAGGAGAAGGGGCTACAAGGGAGATGTTGTTCCGTATCCCAAGAAGGTTATCTGTGGAACCATACCCTGCCTGGAATGTGGTCAGTTTGGGCATGGTATCTTTACCTGCCCCAGATTATGGAACACCACTGATGAGGGTGCTACTGGGCAAAAGTCTTCATCTGCAAGCCCAGATTCATGTTTAAAAATGTTGGCAGCCACCTCTAGCAACAGTGAAGTACCTGTTGTGCCTGCAAGGGGTGCCAAGGAGTCAGAAGTGCCTGCCACAGTATCATCCTATAGCCTAATGGATGAACTGGCTGGCCAAAGCCAAGCAGAGGAGATGACAGAAAGGATCCAGATCCCACGCACTCAAGTGAAGAAGGTGAAGCCTGTTACAGTGGTGGGTAAGACTGGTACTTTTGAGATAAATGTGAGAGATACTAATGCACTGATTGAGACTGACTTTGAGACTCTCTGCTATAAATTTGGGATACTCCCAGTTGGGAAACCCACTGCTGGTGATTGTAAGAAGGACTTGCCTCTGTATAATGCTTTTAGTGGGGAGGCAACGGTTAAAAATGTCGATGTGAAGAGTACTGATATTGGGTTTGCACCAATGTCATATAAACAGAATGCTGAATTAAATGTAGTAGGGGTGACCACTAAGCAGGATGTGTTATCTCCCCTAGCAACGGTGGTTAAGGTAACCCATGATAACTATGATGTTGCTCTGGTGGACCAGAGTGTATCTGAATTGAGTGAAAATTTGTTATTTCAGTGTGGCAATGGTGAATCTAAAAGGTATGAATGTATTCATGATGATGATGAGTTAATGCAATCCACTAATGCAAACGTTTTTGTAGTGAATGACACGCCACCAGGTCACGGTGGTGAGAGTAGGAAATTGCAACCTGTTGTGCCTAGAAAAGGAGTCTCCCATTGTGATATGGATAATGAAGATATAGGTAATGGGTCTGATACAGAGCCACTCTGTCCCTCTGTGTCTCCTTCAGCGGTTGGAGTGGTACTGCGTAGTACCTCTGATGGGATCACAGGGACGATGGACTGGGACAGATGGGCAACAAGCTTGTTGGCATTAATAAAAGATGCCTCTGTGGGTAACAATGGGGTGGACATGGTTTCTGCTGTGCTGAATAGAGGGACTGTGGAGCAGCTATTAGTCCAGGGCGCACCTGTCGCTGCCAAAATTAACCCACCGCTGGTAAAAGGCATCATTGAGGCTAAACACTCAGCAGAAGTTTTGCCCACAGCCCATAAAGGAGTTAATGGTGTGGTGTACCAAACTGATATCCATAGAGAAGCCGTGGAAGAGCTCATTGACACTGAGCCTCAGAGTATTTGGGTGAATCCCACACCTGGTTACGCTCTGGGAGAGCCCCAGGTTATTGTATTGGGTACCTCCAGCCGAGAGGAAGCCTCTTTAAGAAGCATCACCTCTGAGGCATCAGTAAATGAGTGTCTCCATGTCTCCAGGAAGGTCTTATGTGTGGAATCAGGCTGTCTTTTTATAACAGACCTGCTGAAGGAAATGTTAGCCTTCTGGAGTGTACAGCCGGTGTATACCTTGCTGTCTCTTCCATGTTCGGGGGAGCTGGTACAGCGGAGTACCGCTAATTGGAGCTGGGTATTACAGGCTATACAAAACAAAGATGGTCAATATAGGAATTCTGTGATACCATCCTTGTTGGTAATGGTGAAAATTGTCTTTCAGTGCATGGCTGGGTTGCTTCATAGCAGTAATCGGTATGAGAGGCACACCAGAGTACTGTTGAACAGGACAGAGGTTTGGCCAGAAGTGCCAGAAGACACATGTATATGTGATGTGGTTGGGGTCGTCTACCCAAATGCAGAATTATATAAGGATGGTTTGGCATCAGAACAGTTGCTGGCAGAGTCTTTTGTGACAGCGAAGTCAATGGGTAGTGATGTTTCCATGGGAGACACCCACTCTGCTGTATGTAATTCCTCTCCAGAAACTGCCCTGCCAACTACTAGTGAACTGAGTTCTGACAAGAGTCTTTTGGCTAATGATAAAAAGGGAAATGTGTTGATGAATTTGGATTGTCTGATTACTATGTGTGATGACAAAAAGAATGGTAGACCTGGTGGTCAAGTTGACATGGTAGCTGGTCATCCTGGAAAAGGTAATGAGTGCTTAACAGACACAAGAGAGGTTAAGAGTCTGGAAATAGGCCCCCTACAAGATCGGGAAGGTAATTTTGGGAAAGATTTCCAAAGGTCCAGGAAACTCCCAAGTTTTAAGAATGAAAGGTCTAAGGGAACGGGCCCAAAGCTTAACAAGGGGATGTTAAAAGTGTTTGATTCCCAAATAAAAGAGCCCACCTCTATTACTCAAGGGTCTAAAAATATAACCCCATCAAAATTAAATAAAGCAAAAAGGGATGGTCTAGAGGAATTTGAGGGAGCACATTGTAATATTACAGGTACCAGGCACTTAAAGCTTAGGTGTCAGGTTACAAAGGGTACTGAGATTTGTAAACCCCCTAATGGTAAAAGGACTAGCATAGTCTTAGGGAAATTAGAAAGACCGCGCTTTTGGAAGCACACTCGTAAAAAGGCATGGGGAAGTAGTAGAGCCCAAGACAGGGGAAGTCACCTCTTGGGGCAGGGAGTAGTGTCTCCCTTTGATGAAAACGAAGTCAGCCAGGATTGGACCTTTACAGGTGATAGCCCGCACAGACGGTCTAAAGCAAGGGTTTTAGGTTTGTGTGTTCCGCCCCCTACGGGGTCAAAACAAAGGGGGGGATATGTGGCAGTGCGGTGTCCTGCCACGGTCAAACTCCAGTTGAAAACCCTGGATTCTCAACCAGGCAGGTTGAGGGGCTCCAGAGAGTTTATGTATTGCAGAGGAAACTGACTTTTCGGTTTCCTCATTTATTCATTAAGTTTGTTTTGGGAGCTGGAGCCTGGAGATTTCAAAGAGATCTGGGAGGGATGAAATCTCCAATCCGGGGTCCGTGTTTTGAGAACCCCCAGCACACTGAGTGCACAGGTGTGTACAGGCCTTTTTATAGGGTCCTAACCATAGTTCCTGGCTCCACCCCGGCAAACGGAGTCAGGAGGGCTCCACCCTGGCAGACGGGAGGTCTCTGCCTTGGAGTCAGGTGGAAGCCAGACTAGCTGTGTGCTAGTGGCTATAATTTTGGAAGAGTCTGCAGGAGACAGACAGTGAACTGTGTACAAGCCAGGAGGCTGAATCTTTGTTGGTATTTCTTGATGGTGGATACCCCTGCGTGGGAAGCATTTGTATTATTTGAACTTTCTTGTAAATAAAATTGGGCAAAAAGGCCCTTAACGAAGCGAGTTGCTGTGTGCTTAAACAAGAAAAGCTCTACCAGTTGAAGTGAGTTCCCACAGTTGACACAATGTTTTACAATGTTATGTTTTGTATTGCCTGTTATGCTTTGACCCGTCTGCGACACGGGAAGCGCCATATAGTGATATGTCCGACCTTGGATTCACGTCTGTACATGTATTGTTATGACTGCTTTCTTCTAATAAAAATCTTTTTTTGGAAAAAAAAGAAATTATATCACATGGGTTTTAAAGTATATGTGAACTATAACCTTGTAAAACAACACATTCAGTTTAAAATAAAAATGAAAGGCAAACCACTTGTGTATAGGTATAAAACATTATAAATACCTTTTTCTAAATTATCACATTCTATGTTCTCAGCTGCACAGAGAGCTGGGGGAGGAGAAACAGCAGTATACTGAGCTTCCCAATGAAGGGCTTTGCGGGGGAGGGGGCTGTGTTAGAACAAGTCTTATAATTGGAGGGGAGCAGAGTGAGATCCCAGTACAGCTTGAGAACTGACCACGCTGTGCTCTCCTGCTTTGTGTGGTCAGTTTTTAATAGGAAAGCAGAGGGTGTCAGGGCTCCCAGGTGTGACCAGAGGTGTGTGACTGACGCAGGGAAACGCAGACTTCAGATATGTGATAAACAATATAATTTATTAACACTAACCATACAAACATAAACGCAGTGCAATACTAAAACATAATACAGTGCAAACAAACCAAACCAACCACCCACAGATAACAGTACATACAAGCAAGCGTCGTCAGGCAGGCCGGGTCAATATCAATAGGGCAGGTAGGTACAGGGGGAGCAAGCGGAGATGGGTCGGGGTCACAGGCCAGGTTCAGCAGGTAGCTAGCAGCGTAGTACAGAGGGTCAGGCAGAGGGATGGTCAGGGTCACAAGCCAGGGATCAGAACAGGTAGCAAGCAGCGTGGTACAGAGGGTCAGGCAGAGGGATGGTCAGGAGCGAGCCGGGATCAGAGCAGGAGAAGTCAGTAGCGGTTCAGATCAGGCAGGGTCAGCAAAGGAACAGAAACAGGATGCAGGACAGATACAGGGCCCAGGACAAACACAACACCAAGGCAGAGTCTGCAAGTCTGGTCATCCCTTAAATACACCAGTATCATCAGTTCCAGGTGTTAGCTGGCTGAAAGGTTGAGTCTCTGATTGCTGGGAGCACCCGCTGGCCAGCCCTGGTACTGCAGATCAAAAGGCAGGTGAGTCCCACCATTGCTGGCCAGTCCATTCCTGACAGTACCCCCCCCTCAAGGAGCGGCCTCAGGACGCTCCAAACAGTCCTAGCTGGGCAAAATGTTCCACCGCCCGGGTCTGGTAACTGGCGGGATATCAAAGACTGGCACACCGGGCATGACTCCGGCCAGCGGCACACCGGGCTGGACTCCGGGCAGAGGCACACCGGGCTGGACTCCGGGCAGAGGCACACCGGGCTGGACTCCGGGCAGAGGCACATCGGGCTGGACTCCGGGCAGAGGCACATCGGGCAGAGGCACACCGGGCAGAGGCACATCGGGCTGGACTCCGGGCAGAGGCACATCGGGCAGGACTCCGGGCAGAGGCACATCGGGCAGGACTCCGGGCAGAGGCACATCGGATTACCAGGCGAAGCAGCAGGCAGCGGGCCACCAGGCGGAGCAGCAGGCACCGGGCCCCCGGGCAGAGCGGCGGGCACCGGGCCCCCGGGCGGAGCGGCGGGCACCGGCCCCCGGGCGGGGCGACGGGCACCGGGCCCCCGGGCGGAGCGGCGGGCACCGGGCCCCCGGGCGGGGTGACGGGCACCGGGCCCCCAGGCGGAGCGGCGGGCGTCGGGCCCCCAGGCGGAGCGGCGGGCGTCGGGTCCCCAGGCGGAGCGGCGGGCGCCGGGCCCCCAGGCGGGGCGACGGGCATCGGGCCCCCAGGCGGGGCGACGGGCATCGGGCCCCCAGGCGGAGCAGCGGGCGCCGGGCCCCCAGGCGGGGCGGCGGGCGCCGGACCCCCAGGCGGAGCGGCGGGCGCCGGACCCCCAGGCGGAGCGACAGGTCTCGGGCCCCCAGGCGAAGCAGCGGGCACCGAGTCACCAGGCACGACAGTGGGCTCCGAGTCAACTGGCATGACTGCTGGCACTGGGTCAGACATTGGATCGTCTGGCTGGACAGCGGGCATCGGGTCACAAGGCATCAGGTCATTTGGCTCGACAGCGGGCACCGCGTCATCTGGCAAGGCAGTGGGCTCCGAGTCAACTGGTATGACCGCGGGCACTGGGTTAGACATTGGATCGTCTGACTGGACAGCGGGCATCGGGTCACCAGGCATCAAGTCATTTGGCTCGACAGCGAGCACCGCGTCATCTGGCAAGGCAGTGGGCTCCGAGTCAACTGGCATGACCGCGGGCACCGGGTCATCAGGTACCGGATTGTCTGGCTCGACAGCGGGCATCGGGTCACCAGGTATGACAGCGGGCACTGGGTCACCAGGCATCAGGTCATTTGGCTCGACAGCGGGCACCGCGTCATCTGGCAAGGCAGTGGGCTCCGAGTCAACTGGTATGACCGCGGGCACTGGGTCAGACATTGGATCGTCTGACTGGACAGCGGGCATCGGGTCACCAGGCATCAGGTCATTTGGCTCGACAGCGGACACCGCGTCATCTGGCAAGGCAGTGTGCTCCGAGTCAACAGGCACGACAGTGGGCACCGGGTCATCAGGTACCGGATTGTCTGGCTTGACAGCGGGCACCGGGTCACCAGGCTTTGGATCGTCTGGCTCGACAGCGGGCATCGGGTCACCAGGCATCAGGTCATTTGGCTCGACAGCGGGCACCGCGTCATCTGGCAAGGCAGTGGGCTCCGAGTCAACAGGCACGACAGTGGGCACCGGGTCATCAGGTACCGGATTGTCTGGCTTGACAGCGGGCACCGGGTCACCAGGCATTGGATCGTCTGGCTCGACAGCGGGCATTGGGTCACCAGGTATGACAGCGGGCCCTGGGTCACCAGGCATCAGGTCATTTGGCTCGCCAGCGGGCACCGCGTCATCTGGCAAGGCAGTGGGCACCGAGTCACCAGGTACGACAGCGGGCTCTGAGTCAATTGGCACGATAGCGGGCACCGGATCAGGTACCGGATCATCTGGATCAACAGCGGGCATCGAGTCAACTGGCCTAATAGGATCGTCAGGCTGGATCAGTTCATCATGCTGGGTAGAGGCATCAGGCTGAATGCAGGCGTCCGGCTGAGTAGAGGCTTCAGGCCGAATAGAGGCATCAGGCTGAGTAGAGGCTCCAGGCCGAGTAGAGGCTCCAGGCCGAGTAGAGGCATCAGGCCGAGTAGAGGCATCAGGCAGAAGAGAGGCATCAGGCTGCGTACAGGCATCAGGCTGAGTAGAGGATTCAGGCTGAACCACGGAAGGCAGGTTCACCGGTTTGGATACTGGCAGGATGGTATTGGTTGGAAAGAATTTTCGCTTTTTTTTGGTTTTAACTACTGGAGCACTGCAAGTAAACGCAGGTCTGCAAACGAATGGAGCAGCTGGAGACAGAGAAGAGCTGGAGGATGGAACAGGAGAGGGAGCAGTTGCTACAGAGGGCTTTTTTACAGGGTTAAAGGCAGGATAGGTGCAGCGAGTGGGAACAGGGTACTGACATGCGGTAGATAGCCAAGTATACTGGGCTGTAACTGGGGGAGTTGTTGGGAATACAGGAGTAGAGCTTTGAGGAAATAGATTAGAAGCAGGACTGGGTCTTTGTAAGCTGACTGAGGCTGGGTGCAACAAGTCTGTCCATGTCTGCAGTATGGGTTGAACAAAGCTGAGCTTACACAAAGCCTGTCTGACCAAAGAGTGCACTGCGTTTATACAATCTCTTAGTATCTGTGGTGAACATGTGGAATAACGCTCCAGAAAGTAACCCACATCATCCTCTAATAACCACACCAGGGACTCTACCTGGTCTGCACTAAATGGTGGCAAAAATTCATCCCTGCATTCGGGGGAACCAGATGAAACCAACTCAACACAAACCTTAATCAATGGCTGCACCATAGAGAAATCTGTGCCCTGATCTACTAGAACATGAGCGAGCCGTATACATTCTAGCAGTTCATCCCGGGGATACTCCTTCAGAGTTTGATAAGCATATTTTCTGTCATCAAGCACTAGCAGAGATAAATACTCAACCTCATCCAGATCCATCCTTCCCAGCAACAAGCCAAGATGGCTTCCCTGTGCAGCCACTTCTGGTCAGGATTGGCCTTGGTGTAATGTCAGGGCTCCCGGGTATGACCAGAGGTGTGTGACTGACGCAGGGAAACGCAGACTTCAGATATGTGATAAACAATATAATTTATTAACACTAACCATACAAACATAAACGCAGTGCAATACTAAAACATAATACAGTGCAAACAAACCAAACCAACCACCCACAGATAACAGTACATACAAGCAAGCGTCGTCACGCAGGCCGGGTCAATATCAATAGGGCAGGTAGGTACAGGGGGAGCAAGCGGAGATGGGTCGGGGTCACAGGCCAGGTTCAGCAGGTAGCTAGCAGCGTAGTACAGAGGGTCAGGCAGAGGGATGGTCAGGGTCACAAGCCAGGGATCAGAACAGGTAGCAAGCAGCGTGGTACAGAGGGTCAGGCAGAGGGATGGTCAGGAGCGAGCCGGGATCAGAGCAGGAGAAGTCAGCAGCGGTTCAGATCAGGCAGGGTCAGCAAAGGAACAGAAACAGGATGCAGGACAGATACAGGGCCCAGGACAAACACAACACCAAGGCAGAGTCTGCAAGTCTGGCCATCCCTTAAATACACCAGTATCATCAGTTCCAGGTGTTAGCTGGCTGAAAGGTTGAGTCTCTGATTGCTGGGAGCACCCGCTGGCCAGCCCTGGTACTGCAGATCAAAAGGCAGGTGAGTCCCACCATTGCTGGCCAGTCCATTCCTGACAGAGGGACTGGCAGAAGCACCAGGGATTTCACACAAAGAAAGAGAACAGGATACTTTTTCATACAAGTAAATGGTACAGCAAGAATATATCAGGGATATGAAATGTTGGGTTTACATATTCTTTAAAGTGTTGCTAAACCACAACAGTAAAATTCATTTGAGAATATTATTGCATGAGAAGTGATAGTTAGTCAAAGTATTACAACCTTGAAAACTGAAAAATGGTGGGGTATGAAGGGGTATATACAGCCGGACACTCAGCACGTTTTACTCCTAAAAAAAAAACCAAAACAATAGAAATAGCTTATGCACACAAGATTATTATTATACAGGATTTATATAGCGCCAACAGTTTGTGCTGTGCTTTACAACATGAGGGCAGACAGTACATTTACAATACGATTTCATACAGTAGGAATCTGAGGGCAGTACTTGTTAGAGCTTACAAGCTAAAAGGTATGACAACACAAAATTTGGGATTTTATTTTACATTCACTTTCAATAATAATGGTAAACAGGACAAAGAAAGAGAGTGAACCTGCCTAACAGAGGCACAGACAGCAATAAAAACCTAATAGGTGTTCTACTGTAATTCACAGGGGCGGACTGACCATTTGGGAACTCATTCAATGCCCGAGGACCCGGGGTCAGTAGGGGGCTACATGAGATGCCCCTGGTACCTTTCATAGGCTTTTTTGGGTGTTGTTTGAGTGGGGGCAAGGACACAGGGTCCCCTATTGCCCGGGGGCCCCATGAGTTGTCAGTCCACCCCTGGTAATTCATATCCACTTCATACAAAACTTTAACAAAAACTACGAAAGGGGGGATATTGTATAGATATCATATTAATATGTTGATGGCTTTAAGTTTTCTCTAGCCCTAAAGCTGGAGGCATTTTTGAACCCCTGAAACACATTGGATTCTTTTTGGATTGTCCCCCTGACTTTTACTGGAATAAAATTATATAAGGACCTGTTAGCAATGATGTGGTGCTTCAATTTTCATGTTTGTTTTATTTCTGTAGCACTACCTTTTCAAGGGCCACTGAGTAATTTTGGGTACCCTGTCTTGCCTGACCCAGCTCTGAAAGCCCAAACCCTGCTGACACAACCTTAAACCTTTGGCCAGTAGAACCCTCTGGCTGCAAATATAAAATAGATTTGCACACAGTTTAGAGTGAACTGATATTTGGTTGTATTAAGGTCAAAAGTAAGCACAGTAAGGCAACAAAGAAATATGTCCATGAAATAACAGTTATCACTGTTATTTAGGGTCACAACACAGCACAATCTCAATGAGTCCTGCAATTCAGAATTTAAACACTAGCCCCAGTCCTGAGATACTTCTTCCCTAGTGAGCAAAGAAAAAAAACCCTACAAAACAGAGGGGCTAGCTCACTTTGGGCTCTCAGGGGCAGGAAAATAGGTTTAATTCTGATAAAAGAAGAGCTCTTCAATGAAATAGGCCAATGTCCCTTTAAACTGCAGTGTCTGATCTTCTGCGTGCTTGATGGGCCCTAGTTGGTGCACATAAGGATTCAGATCTTCCTTGAGGCAAAAGTAGAAGTTCCTTAATAGAGGGTGAACAAAAAGAAAAAGGAGCTGCCCCTTTAAGTAGTATTTAATTTGGATGCTATCCCTTTAACACCTGCAAGGTGAAAAATTAGATGGCAGTCACATGTAAACAATTGGACAAAGCTAGAGGTGACATCGACTGCGAGGTAACAGCTAGCTCCGCCCAATTGACTGCCAATCTGACAGTTGCTGGTCACATGTAAACAATTGGGTGGAGCTAGCAGTGATGTCACTGCCAACATCACAGCTAGCTCCGCCAAATTGTTTACATGTGACCAGCAACTGTCAGACCTGGCATATTGCAGTGTGTGCAGTAGGCATGTTTCACACAAACACGTGCTTAGTCATTAGAGGTAGGAATCTAGAAACAGGTCAGGGGCAACCTGAGCCATGCACAAGTAGGCAGGTTTAGCAGGCAAGGCAAGGGTTAAACAGGAATTACCAGCAATCTGTTCATGTCATAGTCTAGTTTAAACAGGCAGTTTGGTGCCAGTGCTGGTACTATGCTAATGCCTATTTTGCAGTGAGCCTTTGCTCAGAAATATGGGCATGAGTACGAGTAATAAGCTTCTTTTATGCATGTCCTTTTCTTTTTACCCAGTTGGTCTAGGACTAGCATCTCTGGCAGTATAGTTCCAGCATTCGGTAGATTAAACATTACTATTGCTCACTGCTGCACTTGAGGTGGCCTCATTACTGTTTATGCTGATCTGGACACTAAATATCATCTTATGCCTAATCTTTACTATTAATCATTCTGTATGCTAAATTGTGTTATTGCCATTGTTGTTACATTTTATGCTTGTCCACTTACCAACCATGTTGGGGCCCTGCTCTCTTTGATACAGCACTACTACTGTGTTAAGTATTACCTTCAGTGATACAGAAGCTGAGGTTTTATGGAAAAGAACAGATGAGCGGCTCCTAAGAACATAGCTCTACACTTGATATTTGCAGACTGGGGTGCAATTGGTGCTGGAACCCCATTGTAGATACAAAACTATGAGACTGTCGGCAAAGGGGTGTTAAGGCACACACAGGGACGGACTGACAACTTATGGGGCCCCCGGGCAATAGGGGATCATGGGGCCCCTGTGTCCTCACCCAAACCCAAAAAAAGCAAATGAAAGGTACCAGGGGCATCTCATGGGGCCCCCTACTGAGCCCGGGCCCTCTGGCAGTGCCCGAGAGCTCAAATGGTTAGTCCACCCCTGGGCACACACAGATACCAGAAAATATGCTGCTATTTTTCAGGAGGAATTCAGCACAAAATATACATTTTTCAGGGTAATTTTTCCTTTTTGACAGACATAGAAAACATAGAACACCTGTTGGGTTTTATCGTAGTTTGTGTTCCCACTAAAGAGATTTCCCTTTGTTTGCTATCAGGACGTAAGTGATGAGAAACCTCTCCGGACAAGTTGCAATGTGCAATAAAACACATTCTAGTTAAATGAAGGGTCAGAACGTCTGCTAGGTTAATACCATTGTTTCTTGTCACTTATTTCTTGTTCTGCTGTCACATGCTGTCAGAGGAACAGGATTTGGTGTAGAATCTCCCCAATAGGGTCAAGGACAGCAGTAAAAATCTGTCAGAAGTATTTACTTTTTGGCTTAGGCCAACATGATCTCATACATCTCAGGAGTCATCATGAGTATTTTTTTTGTGAAGGAGGAGAGTAGGGTCTCCTGCCTGCATACCTGAGCTAAGGGCAAATGGATTCCAGGACATAAACCATCTGCCCTTACTCAAGATCACCACGGCCAGAAATGCTTGGGGTTTTTTTCAAAGTAATTTCTCAACAAAAAGCATGGAGGCATGGATGGATGGGTGAGTTTGCTTTGAATATTAAAATGATTTAAATAGCATTTTCAGTTTAGTTCTGCTTTAAATTAGTGCTCATAGTGCCATTCTCTTGATATACCATTGCTTAGGAAAGATATTAACATTATCAGTACATAAAAAATAGTTGTGTGGTAATTATATAGTATATGTTCTGTACATTTTTAACAAAAGTGGAATTATCTGTTAAGATTTGGCTGCAAAAAAGTAAATATTATAAGCTTTTTTCTTTTTATAAGCTTTTTCTAACTGGGGCAAGTAAGGCCAAAGCCCAAGTATTCAATTTTCCCAAGTCAGTGAGATTGAAGTTTAAAAAGTTTTCCATCAATGCCAAAAGCATTATTTATGTAAAGACATGACAGTAAGCTGTCCTTTGGTATTTGTATCCAAGGGAACTGGCTTCCTTTACATCTACCCCTACCAGAAAATATCAGCTCCTCTTCTCTTTCAACCTAAAATGTCTTAAGTTCTGAGAGATGACCTTTTGCTTCTCCATTTCCATTTAATTTGCTGCAGACGCAGCACATATACTGCCTAAAAGTAAAACAAACAGCAGATTGCACTGTCATTATCTTGTTCGAGTCTTATTAGGATATCTATGTTATTTATTGATTTATATTATGCTCCTATTTTCTCCACAGCACTTTGCAGAGAACAATGAACGATTTCTATTTGCCTTGTTTCCAAAGGAGCTTGCAATCTAATGCCCTACCTCAGTCTAAAGACACAGACAGGGCGGATCGGAAATCGAGCCCGCACATGTGCCACTATAGGAAGCGGCTTCCTAAGGTGGCACACAGAGAAGAGGAGGAGCCAGGAGAGTCAGCGGGGAACCCCGATGGTATTGCACAGAGCAGGTAAGTATAACATAAATTATTTTTAAAAACATCAAATGAAGGTTTACAATCACGTTAACTCTTTAACTGATAACACATTTAACTATTTAAGCACCTGCCTACAGGTTTGTGATAGCACGTAAATAGAAATTTGCACGTAAATTTGTGATAGAAGTAAAAGTTCTACCATAAGTGAGTTTTCCTTCAAAGAAGCAGATCCGTGGTTGAAATATAGTAAACGTGGGCCCTGTTCTAGTCTTATGCAGGCCATACATTGGTCGAATTCTGATCAAATTTTCTTTCGAAAATCTAAAATTTCATGTGTTTTGTAATCCAATTGTGCTACCATTGATTTCGAAATTCAACCCAATAAGCCTTTAATTTCACTTCATATTGCTACAGAAAGGAATATTCATGGGCAAGAATTTTCTTTTCTTTCCAGGTCACAGCTCATGCTCATTTCTTTTTCAATTACATTTCTCGTACGATTCTCCCATCATTGATTAGAAATTCATTCGATTTTCACAAAATTTCCAACATATCCGATCACTCCAATTCGATGGTTGCTCGAAAATCGGCTGTTCCTGTGGCCCACTAACGGTGTGAAATTCAAATGAAAATTCTTAGAAAAGATTTTCAAAAGAAAATTCTTTTGAAATTTGACTCATGTATGGCTGGCTTTAGGCTACTATCTCTCCAATAGAGACTACAGAAGTACTCGTGGTAAATTCTTGGATATGTACTGAGGAGTGCCTGATACAAAAGTTCATCTCACTTGAAGGACTTTGTGAAACATTTAATGGTTAAGAGCAGGGGCGAACTGACAACTCATGGGGCCCCCGGGCAATAGGAGATCATGGGGCCCCTGTGTCCTTGCCCAAACTCAAAAAAGCCTATGAAAAAGGTACCAGGGGCATCTCATGGGGCCCCTACTGACCCCGGGCCCTCGGGCAGTGCCGAAGTTTCCAAATGGTCAGTCTGCCCCTGGTTAAGAGCATTAAATATAACCAATGCCTTTGGGGAGAAAAAAAAACGTAGAAAGTAAAACATACTCTAATTATCTCATGTAAATGATATAGTAATATAAGTAGATAAAATCTATATAGTATTAAAGGATCCTTAAAAGTCCATGCCAATAAAATGATAGTCAATTCAAATAATCTGACTGTGAAGATGATTCAAAAATCATATACAATAAAATATAATACATAAAACAGCATATTTATTGTTAAAACTATAAATTTAGAGGGTGTGATGTTTGGGGGGTTGTTTAGCTCAAGTGTAGTGCTCACCAGTGACAACAGACAGAAAAAGTCCAACAGAACGAATGGCTTCCCCCTCAGGTGTTTCTACCATGAACATGAAATAAAGTAACATTCAGCCTCCTGGCTCTCTTTAGCAGCAGAGCCTGTGTTCATATACAAACTCTATGCCTTTCTGGCAGCCCCCTGCTGCTCCGGCCCTCAGGCTTGGGCCCCTGTCTGTTTTATTACAGACTGCACCATGCAGACATGCACACTTCTGGCTGCTTCCTTGCAACCCCACGGACTCCTCAGCAGGGTGGAACCCCGATCTACCATCAGCTGTCACACTCAGGGGTGGACTGACAACTCATGGGGCCCCCGGGCAATAGGGGATCATGGGGCCCCTGTGTCCTTGCCCAAACTCAAAAAAGCCTATGAAAAAGGTACCAGGGACATCTCATGGGGCCCCCTACTGACCCGGGCCCTCGGGCAGTGCCCGAGTTTCCAAATGGTCAGTCCACCCCTGGTCACACTATAACAAGTATGAACACCTGTGCCAACAGCCTGCCACTTACCTGCAAACCCTGGTCCCAGGATTGGAGATTTCTTCCTCCCAATTCTCTATGGGTTTTCCTCAGTGGTGTATTTAGGTTTTGTGCTCCTCTAGGCAACACAAAAATCGTCTGCCCCTCACGGACACCGACCAACACCCCCCCCTTCCCCCTCCCATGGAGTGAGCCTGACACTGCTGACATTGACCAACAACACGCCTGCCCCCCACCTGGAAGAGCCTTCCACTACCCCCCACCCCGGCGACAGAGAGTCAGGATCTACATACACCATTAAGCAGCCCGCAGCCTCTCTCAGATCCCACCTGGTTCCCATGGTGCACGTGTCCCTTCTTTCATCCCTTCTTCTGGGGGGAGGTGCTGCCCCCCTGAAAACTGCCACCCTAGGCAAGTACCTTTTTTGCCTTGTGGTAAACACGCCCCTGGTTTTACTAACCACTGAGGAAACTGCAAATCCAGTTTCCTTCAAATGAAATAGACATCCTGGAGCTCTTCCACCTACCTAGTTGAGATTCCTGGATGACATAAAACCCTTTTAACACCGTGACAGAATGCTGCAGTGTCACAAAGGTTTTTAGGTTCTACAGCTTCCATGAAAGAAGGATAAACTAGAAAAACAAATGTGATGACATCACCTGCCTAGGACATTCCCAGCGTGTTAACATATGACCTAACCAGGAATGCCCCAAAGGTAGATTGATGAAACACATTGGGCATGTCCTAGGCAGGTGACATTATTACGTGATACATGACTCCCAAAAGATCCTAAAGCAAGCTTTCATTTGCGATTGGTGAGTGGAGAAAGATGCTGAATGTTAACCTGTGATGATTTGTGCAATTGATCTGCAGTGCTGCATGCAATTACAAACATGAAGATCAGTAATTCTGGATGTTTTTAATATTTTTAATGAAAAGCAGTAATACACTATTAGATTATTTGCTCTTGCATGCCTCTCTATTTTGATGAGCGTTTGTGGAAAGATCATGGGAGATGTACAGCAGAGCATTCTGATATTTGGATTAGGTTAGACCCTAATAATTTAAGGTCTATCAGTTTATTGTTTACACCTTTCAAATGAGATGATGGATATACATGAGGACACATGACAATTTTGGAGTACATCACGTTTTGCGAATTAATGAAGTTGTACAGTGATCATTTCTTTTAAAAGATTTAAGTATATTTTATAATATGTGGAATATTTCAACCACAAAGGGCTTCATTGTTCACTGTAAATAAATGTGTTCATAAAAGGTGGATACTGTATATGAGAATATTTGTAACGGTCAACAGTGTTTATTTGGGGATAATTTGAACTCTTGAAATGCAATATAAAAAGGGGGCGGTACTACACGCAGTAGTAAGTGGCAAGTGTGTCCTATTACTGATAGGTGGCACACATCTCGCGGGCCAGTCCAGATATGAAGATAATAGACAACAATGTTAGTGCGTGCATGGAACAGCGTGTGGCGATGAAGTTTCTTGTGAAGGAAAGTGTAAAATCCGCAGATATCTACAGAAGGCTTTGAGCACAGTGCAGTGATGAGACGCTCAGCAGCAATAAGACATTTGAATAGTGTACAAATTTCAAAGATGGCTGCACATCCATCAGTGACAATCCCAGCCGTGGTGGTTTCCAGCCCACAGTTGTCATTGTGAACATTCAGCATGTGAAACTCCTGATCCTGGATAACTGACGCATAACTTGTCCTGAAATTGCGCAAGAGATGGATCTTTCTGTGGGAACGGTGAACACAATGATGATGAAGTGAAGCAGGCTGTCCTAGGATGGTTCAGGGGTATTGGCAAATCTTTCTATGCCGAAGCATTAGTTAAACACTGGGATGTGTATGAATGTAGCAGGGGAGTAAGTCAACAAGTAAATGAAGTTTCCACTCCATGGTATATGTTCTTTTATCAAACTCAAAAGATCCGGTTTGACCTGAATGCCCCTCATAGTTTTTAGGTCTCAGGGAGCCCCTTTTAAAATTAATATACAGTACCTACAGCCCATGGTAGTATATTACCATAGTCAATAAGTTGTATAAAATTTTATATCAAAGAACAAAGATTGACACCCAGTACAGTTCATTTTCCAACACTCTACTGCTCTACATAACTTAGTACTAAGTCCTCATGTACACTGGGTGTTTATCCTCGCTGCATGAGATCTTGGCATTTAAATGTGGGCGGAAGGCACAGGTGAGCTATCCAGCCCCTCTGCTGGCACCCTGTAACTGTTTGCACTGTGGGCCTGGTATGTTTGAGCAACTTCCTAGTTTCTCTGAGCTCCTAGTTTGCCGTGCTTTATTTGTACTGGCTTAGTCAACTGTTGTTGTTGCTTGCATGCCATCCGCCCTGACCTCGTGCTTGTTTCTTTGATCCTTTTCTGTCTCTTGCTACCTATACTCTGCACACATGAGTGGACTCTACATCATCAGCTTGGTGTACCTGGGAACTGATACTTGCTTGCTGCAAGTTTGTCCCCACCCTTAGGGGCCCTGGTGAATAAGCATGCTGGGGCTTAGACTTTGCTTAGACTTTGCACCCTGGGGAACCCTGAGTTGGCATTCTACAACGGCTCACTACCACAGAAACCTGATAATGACTAATTTAATTTTTATGGTTAGCCCCCATTTCTTTGTTCTGGATTCAAATCCCTATTTCTCTTAAATCCACAGGTATCCATATTTAAACTATATGAACAAACGTTTCTTGACACTTGGCCACCAAATCTTTAAGACTATGTTGGACATCCCATTCCAAAACCATAGGCATTCATGTGGAGTTTAACCCTGCCTCCCAAAATTCTTTGCAGCTTAAATATCCTCCACTCTTTTGGGAAGGCTTTCCATGAGATTTTGAAGTTTGTCTGTGGGAAAAGAGCACTTGTGAGATCAGGTACTGATGTTGGATGACCTGGCTTACAATCAGAATTTCATTTCTTCCTTAAAGTGTTCTGTAAAGTAGAGTTTATGGCTTTGTGCAGAACACTTGAAAATCTTCCCACTAAACTTTTCAAATCTGTCTTTATGGAGCTGTATGCTAAAACAATAAAAGGGCCTTGCCCAAACTGTTACCACTAGGCTAAGAGTACAACATTGTCTAAAATGTCTTTGCTGTAGCATTATTAATGCCTTTTAATGAAAACACATGAACTCAACATACTTTTGGCTATATAGGTAGGTGTCGTGGGCAGATGTGCAAAAAACTTTTTTTCTTGTAGTGTAGGTGTGCATAGATAAAACTATGGGAACCTGTTATATTACATAAAACACAAAAATCGGTATACCAAACATTCCCCTGGACACAATGGGGAGAGCTACAAGGTTCAACCTTGTAGCTCTCCCCATTGTGTCTTTTCCCCTATGCTAGCATTGTGTCCACAGTAGCATTTGCGTAGGCAGAGCAGAGTAGGACTGGCCATAGAGGGATTACTTTGACGCAGTTGGCCAGCTTAAGCATGTATTGCAATATGTGTGAACTAAATATCCCTATTTATTGCATAGTCTGCTTGAAAGGTTATATACCAGTGAGCACCAACCAAGCCACCATAATTGGCTAGATCCCAGATCGCCATCTTGTTCAAATACAACAGGGAAACCTCCCATGTGTGGGCATCAATGAATTACATATAAGAAGCATGATAGTGTGATGTTTAGAGCAGAAGTAAAAATTCCACCATTTCCTTTTCACAGTGCTCACCCCAATTTCATTGTTAGAAAAAAAAAAAAAGGTGGATGATGGGCTTTAGGGCTGGTCCTCAACCTGGGCTCACTTATCGGCCAAATGGTAATGGAAGAGAAGAGTTCATGGTATCTAAAGGTTAAACAGGTCCTCGGTAGGATGGGCTATCAGGGGTGTTGAACTCAATTTAATTGCAGGCCACATCAGCATTGTGGTTGCCCTCAAAGGACCTGTTGTATCTGTAAGAATATATGTCCAGAGCACCCAATTCCCCCTTACATCAGAAGTCAAGATTCCCCCACCCTCACTTAAATCACAGTGCACCCCCTTTACCTTGTGCTGCTGCCGGCAAGAAGCTGGGACAGAGCTGGGAAGCAGAAAGTGCGGGTTTTGGAGGAGGACCATAGGAGTGCTGGAGTCAGTTCCAGAGTCTGATGAAAGCTGAGACCAGGGGAGGTGGAGACGAGGAGTAGCTGCTACTGCACAGAATGTTGCAGGATCTGGAGGAGGAGGTCTGCCCTCCTCCCTGCTGCTGACTGCTGAGACAGGGGGTTGGGGTAGCAGAGACAAACCATTCCACAAATGCACAGAGAAGCAGAAGATCTGGCAGAGAAGTGATGTCCTTCTCTCTGCTGCCAAGCAGCAAGGGCTGAGCAGAGACGATAGGGGTGCCACAGCTGCAGGGGTGATGTGAGGGCCACATGAAATGGCGGGCCTTGTGTTTGACGTATGTGCGCTATATAAATCACTTTACTACTTTATTTTTTAGGCATTCCAAGAAGCGTAGGGATTCACTGGAACTAGGAGGAAAGTAGCATGCATAAGATCAATACCAAGATGAATCGTTCAGCAGTCATACAATATCCCTGATCGAGTTCAAAAAGGAATATTTTTTCATATATGACTGAAGTGTCTCTTTAAGTGAGATGAGTAGAAGCAAGTAATGAAAATTGCCAACTTTCATACAGCTCTATGTAACACACACATGCTAAAGTGTTTGTGGAAGTTAAATGATAATGATGTAGAATCCAGTAATGATGATTCCTAATGACATAAATATAACCCGCGGGGCGAGAAGAGTATGACAAAGTGTACTTCCGTGTATAGACTTCTATGTTCTTGCCTATTAAGACAGTAATTATTTCTTAATATTCTATCTCTCCAAATGAGATGAAAAAACACATAGAATCAGTAACGCCGTGTATTCAATCTGTCAAATGACACAACGGCTGACTGGTTTAATATTTAGGTTTAAAATACACAGGATATTTCTCCTATATAGCATGAAGCATAATTTTTCCATTTGTGGATCATAATAAGCAGCATGCATTGGAAGGACAGCTGTAAGAGATGATGACCATCCTGACACTGCCAGTAATAAATCTAATTAATGCCACTGCTACCACTGAAATATGTACATTTATATGTAAATATACTTTTCAGAACTTCAATGGGCCTTGGGCATTTAGGGCTGTATTTTCCAATTGTCAGACGAAAGTTTTATATTAAAACGTATAAATATAGAAGACAATGGTTATAAGAGCATTTAGGTTTCAATTCCATGCACATGTTTGATGTTTACATGAATTTTAAAAATATATCAATGAATTAGAATGTTTGAAATAAGGCCTCATTCACACCTAAGCATAACATTTGTGTGCATTTTGTCACACTTTTTTTGCGAACATTTGTGCGCTATTTGTTCCGGCGTTTTCAAGCTTTTTGAGTTCTGGCATTTTTGCATTAGGAAAACTCATACAAATGAGCGCAGAGAGGCCACTCCAGGTGGAAACATGTGAACAGTTAATCATGAGCTCACCACTGCTGCCTTGTTAATCATTTGCATGATGAAGAGAACAAGGGACTCCATGTGTTTTTTTCATGTTTCTGGTGAGTGCATGGTCATGGACAGGAACCCACGTCTGAGGGAAAGTGCTTAGCTCATTGAGAGGTTCCAGGCAAGAGGGGATAGCTCAGGCAGGCTCCCTCTGCACAGAGACTTGACAAAGCGCAACTGCGCGAATCATGTCGTCTTGGTAATCCTACACATGCTCCCAGCTGAAGCCAACGCCGAACACTGCCTTCGCTTGCCATGGTGACACCACCCGGGACGCCGGTATGCTGACACCATGTGATTTGAAGCCAACAGGAGCATTCTCCGTTCTCAGCTCACTTCAGAGCGGACGGGCCGTCCATTGGAGTCACACTTTCCACTTCAGGCTGGTCAAATTTTATTATATTTGCTACTTTGTCTCACCCAATAAAGATGCACCTTCATTAAGGTGCTTGTCTGAGAGCATTTTCCACAGCACCTATTTTTTTCAGTTTGCGTTTTTGTATTCGCCAATAGACAAGATTTTCACCTGTCACATTAATTGTGGCCATATTTTGCCATGCCATGTGACAAAATGCGCTAAAGTGCATGAAAACATGCGATTTGCACGTTTCCATGTATTTCTATGTGAATTAAAACACGCCAAAAACGCATCAATCTGCCCAAATAGAGCTACAAACTTAGCTCCAAAACTTTGTTGAGCTTCAGGCATTCTGCTTCTGGTGACTTGAAATGGAGATGTGAACCATCTCCATAGAGTAATATTGATTTTTTTTCTCCCTGAGAATTTTGGAGCTTCGAGTTTTGTTCTACAAAATGCTCAGGTGTGAATGGGGCCTAAGACCTATATGTGTATAATAAAGCTTACCTGTGGGTACAGTAAATATCTCCAAAACTTGTGCCATTTAGGAGATATTCACAGTTTCAGCAGCTGGTGACGTCACTGACACATTCAACCTGAGTTTTGTATTAAGGGCACACTAAGTGTGACTATACGCATGTGCGGGAGTGATATCATCTTGGCCATTTAAAAAGAAGACCGGATGAAGATGGAAGCTCTGGCAAAGTTGACTGTGTGCCGCTGGACACTTCATTTAAAAGGTAAGTCTGCCATAATGTGCTAGCATACTAGCACATTATGGCATTACCCCTCAGGGGGCAATTTTTTTTGTCTTTGCAATGGAGTCTAATACCGCTTTATTTAGAATAGCCATCTCCATAGAGGTCTGCACATCAGGCTAATTCAAATAAAATAATACAAATCACAGTCTCACTGCAGGGGCATTCCAACTATTTTTGATAGTGGCTACATCTAACATATGTAACAAAGTTTTATCCAACTTCGGTCATTTTTTTTTGGGGGGGGGGGGGTGTTAAACTAACCCATTAATTCCTATTGCTATTCCATATCACAGTACATGTGTAGAGGGTTTATTGTAAAGTCTTTGTAGTTCCCTCTCACATATTGCAGTTCCTAGATAGCATCTGTAAAAAATGCATAAAAATCATCTCTACCTTCAATAGTGATAACAACATCCCTCCTTTCCTGACTGTCTGGAGGGATGAACTAAGCAAAGTTGATTTGTACAGAAAGTTTTCACAGCTGTTGCCTAGGGATTGCTAGAGAGCTTTCAACAACCTCTATGTACATGTATTGTTGCATGCCATAGCTAGATGCATGGCAAGGATCACTGAAGAATACATAAATCTTTTATTAAAAATGCTGCTGCTTCAAGTGACCCTATCACTAAGTGAACCAAATCAAAATTAGGCCAGTCTTAAAAAAAAAGTGGCTGTAGCTCAGATTTCTAGCCACTGCTGATATCCAACACTGTCATGTGTGTCAAATATTTGGTCCCCCATTGCACACTACGGGCCCTACATCACCTTTATAACTTATAATATGGGACTGGGGTT
Source organism: Staurois parvus (assembly GCF_062004578.1). NCBI lineage: Eukaryota > Metazoa > Chordata > Amphibia > Anura > Ranidae > Staurois > Staurois parvus. The sequence goes on along the minus strand of NW_028318672.1, from coordinate 1,272,303 downwards.
CATCATATACCAGTGGTGGCCAGAGATCTGCAAAACAGTGAAGTTTTAAGACACTGCCTACCTGAATGGTAAGTACACTTTTACAGGCTGGTGTTAGTCTAATATAATATTGTATAAAATTATGACAAGAGAATCTCCCTCTCCAATATACATACCAGGGATGCTAACCTCAGTAGCTCAGGTTCTGGTATACCTTGTAAGCATAAATTCAAAGAAAGAGCTGGAGTACGATTGTACCACTACCCCCAAAGAAGCCGCTGTATTTTAACTGGTTATTTCCCAAGATTAGTGCAGAGGCTGCCGGGCACACAGCAACAATTCACTCACTCTGGCTCACTAATTCGTTTAGGGCAGGGTTTCTCAACCAGGTTTCCATGGACCTTGAGGGTTCCTCTAGAGCAGTGGTTCTCAACCTTCCTAATGCCGCGACCCCTTAATACAGTTCCTCGTGTTGTGATGACCCCCAACCATAAAATTATTTTCGTTGCTACTTCATAACCGTAATTTTGCAGTGGGAGGAGTAGTGCCACGTCATTGGTGTCAGTGGGAGGAATAGTGTCCCATCATTGGTGTCAGTGGGAGGAATAGTGCCCCATCACTGATGTCAATGGGAGGAATAGTGCCCCATCATTGGTATCAGTGGTAGGAATACTGCCCCATCATTGGTGTCAGTGGAAAGAATAGTGCCCCATCATTGGGAGGAATAGTGCCCCATCATTGGTGTCAGTGGGAGGAATAGTGCCCCATCATAGGTGTCAGTGGGGGGAATAGTGCCCCATCATTGGTGCCAGTGGGAGGAATAGTGCCCCATCATAGGTGTCAGTGGGGGGAATAGTGCCCCATCATTGGTGTCAGTGGGAGTAATAGTGCCCCAACATTGGTGTCAGTGGGGGGAATAGTGCCCCAACATTGGTGTCAGTGGAAGGAATAGTGCCCCATCATTGGGAGGAATACTGCCCCATCATTGGTGTCAGTGGGAGGAATAGTGCCCCATCATTGGTATCAGTGGGAGGAATAGTGCCCCGATATTGGTATCAGGGGGAGGAATAGTGCCCCAACATTGGTGTCAGTGGGGGGAGGAATAGTGCCCCATCGTTGGTGTCAGTGGGGGGAGGAATAGTGCCCCATCGTTGGTGTCAGTGGGGGGAGGAATAGTGCCCCATCGTTGGTGTCAGTGGGGGGAGGAATAGTGCCCCATCGTTGGTGTCAGTGGGGGGAGGAATAGTGCCCCATCGTTGGTGTCAGTGGGGGGAGGAATAGTGCCCCATCGTTGGTGTCAGTGGGGGGAGGAATAGTGCCCCATCGTTGGTGTCAGTGGGGGGAGGAATAGTGCCCCATCGTTGGTGTCAGTGGGGGGAGGAATAGTGCCCCATCGTTGGTGTCAGTGGGGGGAGGAATAGTGCCCCGTCGTTGGTGTCAGTGGGGGGAGAAATCGTGCCTCGTCGTTGGTGTCAGTGGAGGGAGGAATCGTGCCTCGTCGTTGGTGTCAGTGGGGGGAGGAATAGTGCCCAATCATTGGTATTAGTGACACCAATGATTGGGCACTATTCCTCCCACTGACACCAATGATACTTACCTTGCTGACCCCTGCTCCAGCCTGGGCTCGCTCGCTCCTTCCCTCTACAGACATTTACCGGTCAGCTGTCTTCCTTCTCCGGCCGCTCTGCTCCTCTTCACTCGCTCGATCTTCGCGGTGCCGCTCGGCTCCTCCTCTCCAAGCTCCACCTCCTCGCCGGTGATTGGCCGCTTGTTGCCTCTCCTGAGCTACAGTTCCGGTGGCCAATCACCGGCGAGGATTGATCCCGGGGGTGTGTCCAGATGACAGGTGCGGCATGTCATCCCGCCCACACCTGGAGACAGAGGAGCGGTGTCTCGGTTCCTAAGACCATCGGAAATATGTGATTTCCGATGGTCTTAGGCGACCCCTGTGAAAGCGTCGTTCGACCCCCAAAGGGGTCGCGACCCACAGGTTGAGAACCGCTGCTCTAGAGGCTGCTAAAGGTTCCTTGAGCAATTTCTGCCTCTCAGATTAGTTCCCACTGACACCATTGATCTTTTTAGCTATCTTTAAAGTGGTAGTTCTTCTCAGTGACCACAAGTGTAAGGAGCATTGTTCCTAATGACCAACACACTAATGTATCATAAGTTGTACACATAGTATTGAGTCTGGAAAGTTATTTCAAGGGTTCCTCTGTGTTGAAAAGGATGAAAAATGCTTGCTGGTCTAGGGGGTGCTTTTTTAGAATTTTTACTGCTGAAGAACTTGGATGTGATGTAGAGAGATATGGGATACTGCAGATTCACCGAATGTTTGCAGGGGGACACTCCACTTTCCTAAGCCACTCTCAGTAGTCAGGATTACCACTAGCTTTTCTACCCAAAGAGCGTTCACTAGGACTCTGGGCTCAGGTCAGTACTCCTAATGTGACAGGATCACCAGATGCCTCCTTCCAGTATTCACTGGATATTCTTCAGTGAGGGAAAGGTTAATGCTCACAATGCTATAGGACAGCTGGTTTCCTCTTTCCAACTTCCACTGGACACTCATCAGTGAGCTCTCCAGACCAGGTCCTTAGGTGAGAAGTAGGTGCACCAGCAGTCTGCCCAGAGAGGCAGAGCCTTCCAGTAGGACAAGATGCTGGCTGCCCCAGGCCTCAGACTGTTTATGTGCTCTCCAGCCACCTACTGTGCACACCTCCACAGAGATTGGTTGCCCCATAAAATTCAGACTGCTTTTTTGACTTTCCATTCCACTATGTTTTAGAAAAGTCTAGAATGCATAGGGAAATAATTCAACCTGCAGCCTGTGAAACACAGAACAGTCCAAATCAATCTGCAACTGCTCCACTGATTATAGAGGAGACAAAAAGAACTAGATTTGCCTAACACCCTAGCAACCTCACTAGGAGGGTGCTGCATGATATTGAAATCTGTTATTGGATTTCAGCCCTCTCTTCAAATTTAATTTATGTTGGTGCAGTTGGCAACAGGGTCACTATAACAGACTGCTGCTGGGAAAGCAGGATCTATCTTGATCTGGCCACAGTGAATAATATCCAGTCCATTAGAGATCCTGCCATACACTCCATCTTCCTCTCGGAGACAATACCTGTCCCTGAAGATATAACCCAAAGTACCAGAGTATAGAATAGCGGCAGGACAGGCAATGCAGAGTGAACTTACTTCTTAAAAGTAAAAAAAAGAAATACTCTACTACCTCCAGAGACAGGGGGACTAGGGCTGTCATTATTCTGTCTTTTTGGAGTGCTGTTAGATAGACACTTAATTTTCAGCTGTCAGTATAGGCAGAACATGCAGTAAAAATAGACCCCTTCTATCAGTGTATACATTTTCACTTTACTTTATTTATGATATCCTTTGTCTCTTGGATGTCATTTACACAAGACTGTCTGTCTCCAGTACTTCATATTCTTTGAGTGCGTGGGAACTGATTAAAGTTTGTGCTGTACAGAGCAACTCCTGTAGACCTGTCTGTCTATCTATCAGACATGTGAAACTTCCTCATTTTTAGCAAAATCATCCCACATATTCCCTGTATCACTTTGTACTTTGCATAGATTCAACTGTCCTGTCACTAGTTATTAGGCAAGTATTTCTCGAATTTTATCTGTGGAAAGGTTTTGCTTGTAATAGACGGTAGAGAATGCATCATTATGACCGCAAAGACATTTTACTTCTCTTATAATAAATTACTTTATATTCATGGCAGGGGCGGACTGACAACTCATGGGGCCCCCGGGCAATAGGGGATCATGGGGCCCCTGTGTCCTTGCCCAAACTCAAAAAAGCCTATGAAAAAGGTACCAGGGGCATCTCATGGGGCCCCCTACTGACCCCGGGCCCTCGGACAGTGCCCGAGTTTCCAAATGGTCAGTCCGCCCCTGATTCATGGTGTTTTACATAAAGCAATAGTGAAATTTTCTCATGAAGATAAAAATGTGATAAACCCTGCTTGTTTCAGTGCAAGTGTTAAGCGTATCTTAACTCAAAACTAAAAATTTTATATGACCTTCACCTGGACCATGAACAATAAAGAAAAGGCCCCTTTTAAAAACCTTGTAAAACTATCAATAAATTCTGTACTGCATGCTGTTCATATTCACTATGGGATTTGTTTTCTAAATTCTGCAAAAAACCTGGTTGATCCTGCTGTTCTCTGTCTCCCCCTTTTGTCCATGTCCCCAGTTCAGCTGTGGATTTTGCAGAGCAGTGTTGGCAGCTAGTGCACATGCTCAGTTTCCAGTGTATTTTCTATCCTGAGTATTTCCTTCCTATCACATTTGAGCATCCCATCTGATTATAACGTCTATGCCCATCAACCAGCTAAATAATAGGGGTAGGATTTTACATCATGATTGATGGAGGCTCCACCTTCCTGTTATTCTAAGAGACAGGCTGGAGGGACGTTACACAGCCTATGACTGGCAGAAATCGACCCACAATATGTTATTGCCAAACAATAATGAAGATTTAATTTTAAATATATATTTGTATGGCAATTTAAAACAGTTTATTGATGTTAAATATTTATTTTTATAGTGTGTCCCAAAGGCTTTTTTTTTTGTTTTTTACTTTGAACATGTTACCAGCAGCAGAGGACTAGAGGCATCTCCTCCCATTGTTTCCCTGTAGACAGGCTGGGAAAGAGCTGGGTCATGTGACAGCTGTATATTAATTAGGAAAAAAGGTACTTAGATGGGGTTTTTTAATTAAGATAATTAAAGTGCCATAATCCGCATACAAAGAGAAGGGATAATGTAAATTAAACAGTGTGTGCTTAGTATCTCTTTAAACAGGAACTTCACCTTAAAAAAAGTAATAAAAATCAGCACAACAAGTACTGAAGGTGTTCACTTTTAAAAGGCAGGTTGTAAGGAGGGTCCCAACTTATTTCCATGTGGCCATTATGTGCAACTTGGTTCTGCCTTTACATACAAGGTTTCAAGGCTTCATGCTGATGTTTAGCCCATGCCCACATATCGTTCATGTGCACATATTTAGGTCTTAGACCTCTCCTCCTCATCCTGTTGGTCACTATACACATTTACACCTTCACACCTGGAGCACACTCATATAGGCCTATGTTTGACAAGCGGCCCATGAGACACAGGGGCCCAGGCCACCTAATGCATGATACATGAGAAGTTCTCTCACACTGTAAGGCAGGGGACTCCTTTTCTTACATCACCACCCACTCTAGAGCAGACCAGGCTTGCACCAGTGAAGCATATAACCAGGGGCGGACTGACCATTTGGGAATTCGGGCACTGCCCGAGGGCTCGGGGTCAGTAGGGGGCCCCATGAGATGCCCCTGGTACCCTTCATAGCCTTTTTTGGGTGTTGTTGGAGTGTGGACGAGGGCACAGGGGCCCCATGATCCCCTATTGCCCGGGGGCCCCATGATTTGTCAGTCCGCCCCTGCATATAACTCTTCACCCCAGATATTGGCTGTACCTAGCACATTGCTCACAGTAGAATATCACTCAGAGGCTTCTTGTTGTCAAAATGTGTTTACTCTGCAGTACTGCAAACAGAACAGTCCAAATACTGGGTTACATTGCTTCCAAATATTGGTGAATAAAATATGCTCCCAACTTTGCAGCATAGTCCCATTAGCATAACAGAACATGATTGTACCCTTAATCACAGTCTTTACTTGATTTTTTTATTCAGGCTTTGCTCTGAAAGTTTCCCATCCACCCCTTCCAGAGGCATAGCTTGAAACTTGTGGGCCCTGATGCAAATAGTTGAACCCTCACTACCACCCATGGCTTCCACAGCACGCTAAGCTATTTCCACCATGGGTGGAGCTTGAGGGGTCACAGTGGCGACCCTGTTAATGCTCCAGGGGGTCCCTGCAGGCTCCCTGTCACATTACATTTTACACTGTTTTACTGGAGAAAAGCTCTTGCCGCCTCACCCTGCATAGGTGATTCAGTAAACTCAGAGGGCCCGGGCAACACAGTGTAAAAACTAATGTGACAGGGAGGCTGCATGGGCCCCCTACAGCATGTGCAGATTCGCCATTGTGACCCCACAAGCTCCATCCATGCCCCTTCCCTGAAGGGGAGAGTACAACAAACTCCTTCCAGCTCTCTCTCTTCCTGGTGGCACCAGTCAACCTCTCCAAGGAAAACGACCCCTACATCCAACTTCTCCCACCATATAGATCATCACTACACCACTAACTCTTCGAAGGGAATAGCTCACTTGCCTGCCTGCTAATTCACCCCCCTGTAACAATGTGCAGAAGGATCCAGTGGCTGTGCACTTAGCATACCTCTGTTTTTTCCCCCTTGAACATGAGACAGTATGGGGTTTATTTACTAAAGCTGGAGAGTCCAAAATCAGACTCCCTTCTGCATAGAAACCAATCAGCTTCCAGGTTTCATTGCCAAAGCTTCATTGAACAAGCTGAGGTTAGAAGCTGATTGGTTTCTATGCAGAAGGGAGTCTGATTTTGGACTCTCCAGCTTTAGTAAATAAACCCCTATATGTCATTGATTGGGAAAAAAAAATTACCCCAAGATCTCGAGAGTTTGCAAAATCTCAGGAAATCTTGTGAGAGCTTGCTGCTTACAGATGAGATTTCCCTGGAAGGCACATTGGTAAAAACACTGTGCCTGGTGGCAATGCCAGGGTGTCACAGCTACCCCCTGGGAAGGCTTCATCAACAGTCACAGTGTTTTTATCATTGAATGACTTAATTGTGGTCTTTTACTTCTGTGTTTGCCAGAGGTTTATCAGAGGTTGATCAGGATTACCTATTTGCAGTTGGTGCATCCTTCAGTACATATTAGAATCCCCAGGAGAGATACCATAGAATGTCACAGGCAAGTCTCAGTGCAATCATTATAGTGTAATTGCCAGCTTCAGTAATAAAGATGTTTTGTGAAGTTTCCCTGTAACAGAGACCTCTTAGAATTCCTGGGAGAAGTTTGTATTGTTACAGTGAAATGTCAGCTGTGAGTTTAGATAAATGGTGAGGTCAGGGAGAGACGATTATTATACATGACATTTCTGTGTTGGCCAGTGTTAACCTTTTGTTTCTGTTGGCTTAACTCTCAGCTCTGAGATACGGCAGTGTAATAAAACGTGAAAGTTTCCACTTTATGCAATATAAAAGTGTCATGAAACTTTTTATCTGACTGTACAAACAGCAACATCATTTCAGCTCCAGAAGATTTAAACCCCCTTCCTGACCAGGCCATTGTTTGCGATGTGGTGTTGTGTTACTTTACCTGACAATTACGGGGTCATGCAATGCTGTACACAAATGAAATTAATTTCCTTTTTTTCCCACAAATAGAGCTTTCTTTTGGTGGAATTTGATCACTTCTGCTGTTTTTACTTTTTTGCATTATAAACAGGAAAAGACTGACAAATTTGAAAAAAAAACAATATTTCTAATTTTCTACTATAAAACATATCCAATAAAAATATTTAAAAATCAAATTTCTTCAAAAATGTAGGACAAAATGTATTCTGCTACATATTTTTGATTAAAGAAAATCCCAATAAGCATTTATTGATTGGTTTGCACAAAAGTTACATTGCCTACAAACTATGGAACATATACTGGAATTTTTTTTATTTTTATACTAGTAATGGCGCAATCAGTGACTTATAGAGGGAATCCGATATTGTGGCAGACATTTTTACACTAACTGACACTTTGTGGGAACCAGTGACACTAATACAATAATTAGCGTTAAAAAAAATATACACTGATCACTGTACTAATGACACTGGTCTGGAAGGGGTTAACATCTCGGGTGATCATCATTGTTAAGTGTGTGCCTAGCTACAGTGAGGAACAGAAGTATTTGAACACCCTGCGATTTTGCACGTTCTCCCACTTAGAAATCATGGAGGGGTCTGAAATTCACAATGTAGGTGCATTACCACTCTGAGAGACAGAATTTTTAAAAAAAATTCAGGAAATCACATTGTATGATTTTTAAAGAATTTATTTGTCTTGCACTGCTGAACATACGAAACAGCAAGAATTCTGGCTCTCAAAGACCTGTTACTGTGCCTTTAAAAAGTCCACCTCTACTCCACTCATTAATCTAACTTAGTAGCACCTGTCTGAGCTCTTTAAAGACACCTGTCCATCCCACAGTCAGTCAGACGCCAACTACTACCATGGGCAAGACTAAAGAGCTGTCAAAAGACACCGGAGACAAAATTGTGGACCTCCACAAGGCTGGAAAGGGTTACGGGGCAATTGCCAAGCAGCTTGATGAAAATAGATCAACTGTTGGAGCAATTGTTAGAAAATGGAAGAGGCTAAAGATGACTGTCAGTCTCCCTCGGACTGGGGCTCCATGCAAGATCTCACCGCGTGGGGTATCACTGATGATAAGAAAGGTGAGGAATCAGCCCAGAACTACAAGGGAGGAGCTGGTCAATGACATGAAGAGAGCTGGGACCACAGTTTCAAAGGTCACTGTCGGTAGAACACTACCCGTCATGGTTTCAAATCATGCATTGCACGGAAGGTTCTCCTGCTCAAGTCATCACATGTCCAGGCCCGTCTGAAGTTTGCCAATGACCACGTGGATGATCCAGAGGAGGCATGGGAGAAAGTAATGTGGTCAGATGAGACCAAAGTAGAACTTTTTGGTCTAAACTTCACTCGTCGTGTTTGGAGGAAAAAGAAGGATGAGTTGCATCCCAAGATTGCCATCCCTACTGTGAAGAATGGGGGTGGTAACATCATGCTTTGGGGGTGCTTTTCTGCAAAGGGGACAGGACGACTGCACTGTATTAAGGAGAGGATGAATGGGGCCATTTATTGTGAGATTTTGAGCAACAACCTCCTTCCCTCAGTCAGAGCATTGAAGATGGGTCGTGGCTGGGTCTTCCAACATGACAACGACCCAAAGCACACAGCCAGGATAACCAAGGAGTGGCTCCGTAAGAAGCATATCAAGGTTCTGGAGTGGCCTAGCCAGTCTCCAGACCTAAATCCAACAGAACATCTTTGGAGGGAGCTGAAACTCCGTGTTGCTCAGCGACAGCCCCAAAACCTGACAGATCTAGAGGAGATCTGTGTGGAGGAGTGGGCCAAAATCCCTGTTGCAGTGTGTGCAAACCTGGTCAAGAACTACAGGAAACGTTTGACCTCTGTAATTGCAAACAAAGGCTTCTGTACCAAATATTAACACTGATTTTCTCAGGTGTTCAGACAGAGAGAAGACAACATTTTAATGCTTAACTGAATAAAGTGCAACATTACAAAAGAGTCCAAGCAGACACGACAGTTCAGAAAGCTTCATTAAAAACGATCAACATCCTAGGACCCTAGTCCCTACTCCTAACAAGGCTATGCGGTGCCCAGGCATATCTGCACAGGTGGAGTCCATGTAATCACAGAGTCCTTCCGAGGCATTCTCCAGCACCGGTGTCTTTGGGGCGAACCCCAAGTGTCTCATGACTTTACATCTTGATGGTAGACTGTGTCATCTTTAGGCTCTTTTTGGGAGAAAGGAAAACAGGCAAGACCGAGTAACACAGAAGAAGAAAGGCCATACAATTAATCCTGATAGGCACAGGTGCAGTGGATCGGACCCAAGGCCAAAAAAAGAAACAATGAGCCAGGAAGGCATTAAACCCTCTCATTCAGGGCAGCACCTATCTAGCTAATTTCAACCTGCCTACATGTGTATGCTTGTAATGACCTGTATATAGTTTTTTATTATACCTGTATATGCCAAATTTGCTTATTACTTACTCATGCTTTACTTCATGGTTTGCACTTGTGTGTGTACTTGTGTGTCATATCTCAGCCTGTATTGATTGTTCAAGCAAATTTCATTTAAGTAGTCCAATGAGCAAAGCAGAGAGTTTCTATTTTGTCAAAATCACTCCACTCATCCATTTAAGAAATATCTCAATTTACTGACCAATCTAAAAATCTCTAAATCTAAAATATTTGAAAAATATATATTAATAACTTACAAATTTGATATCACATCAAAAATAATTGTATGGCAAACACTGCACTGCTAACTTTAACCACTTCAACTCTGAAACCTGAACCCTGCCCAATGGACCAAAGTAATTTCTACATTTCTACTGTTCAGCAATAACTTTTGCTTTAACTTAATATTACACATATATGAATACATATATTATTTAGAATATACAGGCTTTCTTTTAATGATATGGTCTTCCAAAAAATGATGGCAAAATATTCTTTTTTATGCAATTCAGATACATAAAAAAGTAATTTAAGTATATAATAATACGCATATAAGAATACATGTTACTCTATATTTTGTTCTGGTTAAAAAAAATGACCCTAAGATTATAATTCTGGTACAATCACTGCTATATTTACAAATAAAAAAGGCTTTGTTCCAAATAAAAAGTAATGAGCAAATTTAACATACATTAATGGTTAGAAAAATAAGCAAAAATTAATCTCTGTGAAAATAATAGCTTAGGAGAGAAGGGGAAGTAGAAATTAATCAGGGCTTATTAACTAAAGGTTAATAAGGGGTTAAATAGAAATACATTTAAGTTTTTAAGAAATGTTAGGATACTATAAGAAAGCCTTTTGCATCCTTTTTAGCATGAAGGACCCCTAAAATAACTTTCCATTCTCACAGAACTATTGCTAATAACTACTGTTTTAAGTCAATTTATAATAGGATACCACTGCGTAGGAGTTAAGAATATTACAAATTACAGGGAGTTATTGAGAAGGCTTAGTGATCATTAAGATGATATCGTCTGCAAATAGACTGATTTTGTGCTCAATACCTTGGTATTTAATGCCTGTAAATAAAAATTCCTCTCTAACTCTAGAGGCAAGGGGCTCAATAAGTAGTGCAAATACAATAGGAGATAAGGGGCAGCCTTGCCTGGTACCAATCGTGATAGCAAATGGTTTGGATAACACACCATCTGTAAGGACTCTGGAGGAGGGGGAGGAGTATAGAGACATAATAGCTGTTTGTGTCCAACCTGTAATACCATATTTTTGTAGTACCGCTTGCATAAAATCCCAGAGTATACGGTCAAACGCCTTCTCTACATCCAGAGAGAGAAGCAGAGAAGGCATTTGTTGGTCATGTAGGCTCGTATATTAAGGAAAGTAATCGTCTAGTGGCATCTGGGGCCTGGCGGCCCGGTATGAATCCTACCTGATCTGGATGGATCAAGTATAGAAGATAAGGAAGCAGTCTATGGACTATCAATATTGCGAATAGTTTCACATCCGTATTTATAAGAGATATAGGTCTGTAGTTTTGTACAAGTTGGGGGTCCTTTCCTGGTTTATGAATTGTTGTTATAATAGATTGTAACATCTCTTTTGGCAAAGAACCAGAGGTGACGGCACAATTGAAGAGGTCTGTTAGATGTGGGGAAAGGATATGAGCAAAGTATTTATAGTATTCATTGGTGTATCCATCACCCCCTGGAGATTTGTTGAGGGGGGAGAGTTTTAATTGCTGATTCAATTTCCGCAGGGTAGAATTATTCTGAGATGGCTTGGATTTGAGATGGAGAAAGAGCAGGGAGATTAACTGATTGTAGGAAAAGTTGTATGGAAGTGGGAGATGGTTGAGTGGTCTCCTTGTCCTCCTTAAGAGATTGATAAAACTCAGCAAAGGCATTTGCTATGTCTAGTGGACTTGTTACAGGGGAATTGGAAAGGGGATGACGGACTGATTGTATTTTGGTTTTATGGCGTTGTTGTTTAACTGACCTGGCTATAACGGATCCAGCTTTATTTCCTAAAGAGTAGTAATTTGCTTTCATTATCTTTAGGTTGAGGTCGTATTTAAACAGCAGAAGAGAACGGAATTTATTTCTATCTGCTAGTAAGGAAGCAGAGTTGGCAGAATTAGGATTGCGTTCATTCTGCTCTTCTTTCATTTTAATGGAAGCTAAAACCTCTTCAATCTGGCGCCTCCTTCGGTTACTAGCCTGAGAGTTTAACTTTCTAATTATCCCTCTCATATATGCTTTGTAGGTAGCCCATAATACATTTATAGAAATATCAGGCATGTTATTTGTTTAAAAAAAAGGAGTGGGCTTCTGTAATACTTTTCTGATGGTTGGGTCTGTTAGTTAAGTGGAGTTTAGTCTCCAGGGGCGATGAATGGAGGGTTCATGCGGTATGTCAATTGTGATGCTTATTGGTACGTGATCAGACCATGTTATTGTTCCTATTTTTGATGAAGAGATATGTTCATTTATTTGAGAGGAAGAAGTCTATCCTGTAGTATGAGAGTTGGGAAGGGGAGTAGTATGAGTATTATTATACAGGATTTATATAGTGCCAACAGTTTGCGCAGCGCTTTACAATATAAGGGAGACAGTACAATTACAATACATTTCAGTACAGAAGGAATATGAGGGCCCTGCTCGTGGAGCTTACAATGTAAAGGAAGGGGGAGGTGATACAAAAGGTGATAGCTGCGGGGCATGATCTAGTGGAGATGATTCAAGTATAGTTCTTAGGTTAAGGTGGGGTAGGCTTCCCTGAATAAGTGAGTTTTCAAAGATCGCCTAAAGGCAGACAGGGTGGGGGCTGACCAGACATACTGTGGTAGGGAGTTCCAGAGGATGGGAGAGGCTTTCTAGAAGTCTTTGAGGTGAGCGTGGGAGGAGGTGATGAGGGAGCTAGAGAGGAAGATGTCTTGGGAGGGGTGGAGTGGGTGATTTGGCCGATATCTGCAAATGAGGTTGGTGATGTAGCTAGGGGCAGTGTTGTGGATTGCTTTGTAAGCTGTGGTTAGTATTTTGAATTTTATACATTGGGTTAGTGGAAGCCAATGAAGGGATTGGCAGAGAGGGGCAGCAATCACTGATCGGTTGGTAAGGTGTATGAGTCTAGCAGCAGCATTCATAATAGACTGAAGGGGGGATAACCTGTGTAACGGTAGACCAGTGAGGAGGGAGTTGCAGTAATCAAGGCGGGATAAAACCAAGGCGTGGATAAGTTGTTTTGTTGTGTCATATGTCAGAAAAAGGTGGATTTTGGAAATGGTCTGGAGACTGAGGTGGCAGGATTTAGCCAGTGATTGGATGAGGGGCCCAAATGAGGGGGCCTAGGACATAGCCTTGGGGTACCCCAACGGAAAGAGGGAGATGAGTGGAGGAGGAGGAGTTGTATGTGATACTAAAAGTGCGCTGAGAAAGGTTAGAGAAGAACCAGGAGAGTCACGGAGGCCAATGGAGTGGAGTTTACTGAGGAGGAGCAGGTGGTTGACTGTGTCAAAGGCAGCGGCATCTAGGAGTATGAGTATGGAGTAATGGCCATAGGTGTTAGCAGTTAGTAGGTCGTTAGTGAGTTTTAGTAGGGCAGTTTCAGTGGAATGTTGTGGGCGGAAGCCAGACTGTAGGGGATGAAGAAGATTGTTGTCGGTGAGGTAGCAGTTCATACGGTTGTGAACAAGGTGCTCAAGAAGCTTGGAGGCAAACGGGAGCAGGAAGATGGGTCTTAAGTTATTCAAACAGGTGGGGTCAAGGCAGGGTTTTTTTGAGTACGGGGGTAACCAGTGCATGTTTGAGTGGGGAGGGAAAGGTGCCCATGGAGAATGAGAGGTTGAAGATGTGGGTTAGAACTTTTAGGATAGAGCAGGAAGGAGGCTGCAATAATCGTGAGGGGACAGGTGGTGAAGTGGGCCTTTGAAAGGAGTTCAGTAACTTCCTTGGTGGTAACAGGGTCGAAGGAGAAGAGTGTTGAGTGTGGTGTTGGGCCTGGTATGTTGGTTGGATGAGGAAGCTTGACACTGGAGATGTCATCACGAATTGTGTCGATCTTGTTCTTGAAACGACTGGCAATCTCCTGTGCAGTAAGTAGGTTGGTGGGTGGAGGCAGTGGGGGGTGGAGTAAGGAATTAAGGGTAGAAAAGAGTTGACGAGGATTGGATGAGAGGGTTTTAATGGGAGTGTTGTAGTAGGTTTGCTTAACAGCGTGGAGGCCGGAGTTGTATTTGAGAAGAGCGGATTTGTAGAGGGTAAAGATTTTCAGGGATTTGTTATGTTATGTTTTTAAATATGTTTTTTCATTAAAGAAGTCATTCATTGAATAACATTTTTACCATCAGCCTGTGTATCTATGTCAGTATACTAGGAACAAGTATTTACAGTACTTATGTATAAAAAAACCCATGAGTCCTTGTTGAATCCATAACCAATTTTTTTAGTTTGGTATGAATACAGGATGTTAGGACGCGATCAGGTCCAGCCCCCTTCCATGTGGTGAGGTTGGTGCAGTGTGCATTGATGGTCATCTACAGGTAGGATATTCCAATCTTTGAGTAGGTCAATGCCTTCTTCCTGACATCTAATTGTAAAAGACTTGCCTTGTCGTTTAATTATGAGTTTAGTGGGGAAACCCCACTGGTATCCTATGCAGTTATTGCGTAGGGCTTTAGAAATGGAAATCAGCTTTTTCCTGTTAAGTAATGTCGCTTTAGACAGGTCAGCATACAGTTTACCACCAGTGTGTGACACAGGGAATGCTGTTGGGTTCCTTGCTGCAGCAATAATCTTCTCTTTGATATGATAAAAGTGTATTTGCACCAGTACGTCTCTCGGGATAGATTTGGGTAAAAAAGACGGTTTTGTGATTCTGCGAGCTCTGTGAATTGCTGCTTCGATATCATTGAATGACGGAATCAGATGTTTCATCAGTTGTTGTATAAAACGCATGAAGGTATCAGAGTTGACCAACTCTGGGATGCCGCAGAATTTAATGTTATTCCTTCTGGAGCGGTTTTCATGGTCAGCCATCTTGAGTTTTAATTGTTGGAGCTCAATATCTTGATCTGTATGAGCGTCTACCATGCTACTGTGGGCCGAGAACGTTTTGCTCTATTTGGTTTCAGTATGATTCAGACATTGGGCATGTTCATGTAAAGTGTTAGAGATCTGAGCTATCACAGTTGCTATATCGCTAAGCAGAGTTTGTCTTAAAGAGAGAAGCATATTTTTTATGGCTAGTTCTGATACTGGCTTGTCAGAGGCAGGGAATGCTTCTATGGCCGACTGTAATTGTGAGGCAGGAGTATGGGAGAGATCAGGTGTATGTATTGCTGTGCATGTGGGTTCCTCTATGCTAGGCAAAGATTTAGCAGGGCTGTGTGTGGTGGGAGACAGGGGAGGAGAGGAATCACCCGGATCCCCTTCATAGAGAGGCACTGAGAGCCTGGGGTCAGGCGAGTATGTGGATCATTCCTCTGTAGGAGCGGAGGGGCCGCTCTGCAGGTCACCAGCGCCATCTTGGATTCTGGAGTCCCAGGCCAGGTAGAAATCCGTCAGCCTTGGTGACTTTCAGTGCCGGGGCATCGCTCCAGAGAGGTCAGGGGAGTATGCCCTTTAGTGTAGGGTGTTGGTGTCCTGCTAGTTGCGGTGCAGCCGCTGCTGCAGCTGAAGTGGCTGAGGAGCTCTGTTACGGGGCATCCATGAAAGGAGTCGGCTGGACATGCCCCCCCCAATAACTACTGTTATCTACAACTTTCACTAGTGTTATTGTCATTGGGAAAACCAACATTTGAGATCAGTTAGAAGAATCCCACCCTTACAGATAGCTAAAAAGATCATCAGAGGTTACTTATCTGAGAGGAAGAAATTGCTCACAGCTCAAAAGAAAAACCTTAGCAACGTCTGGAGAAACCATAGGGTACCACAGAATCCTGTTTGAAAAGGGCTGCTTTAAAGTTTATCTCAAGGCAGAACTTTTGTTTTTAATTTTTGATAGTGAAAAAGTCATATCCTTTTTCAAACATTTATTGCTGTTTTCACATTGAGGAGAGCTCCCCCCACTTCTATTTTCACTGATAACAATTGTTGCTGAGAAAGAATGTGAGAGGAAACCCAAAATCTTTGAGTTGTCCCCAAAACAAGAGGTAAGGGGAAATCTTTATTAATCATTATGACTCCTGCTCCTGGAATTCTCACTTTTGGAGATTTCATGCAACTTGCTGTTGTGTGTCTGGGATTCGAAGTGAAAAAAAAATGCTTCCAATGGTATACAGACAGCAACAAATAATCTGGCGGGGACTTTAACATTTCCTGACTATCCAAAATTAAAAAAAAAAAAAGTTTAGGCTATCCATTTTGACATCATATGCAGATGGAAAGCTTATCAAAAATGACTGGCGGATGCACTCTATATGTCCTTAGGGATCTTGTAGGTATATCAAAATCCAAAGTGTAGTTGGAAAACAGATTTATAAATAAACATTTCCACTTTGGCAGCTTCTGAATCGACTCACCTATATGTTCAACATATAACTACCAGCTTGGGAAGGTTTTCAGTCTGTGTCATGAAATAACCTTATTTTCTGAAAGCATTGTTCTGTTTCACATGTTAATGGAGTCTTTTCCCTTGACAACTGGCAAGCCGAACTTTACAAAAGTTTTAGTTAAGCTTTCATTTGATTCCCTCCTACACTATTGTAACCTCCATCAGAGACTTTCCTATATGACAGCACCACAAACAATAGAGTGAAATGAAAACCAGAGAATTTAATTAATGGGTTTCCCCTGCTTCAGTCTGCGAGTTCAATAAGTATCTAGGTGCCATTTAATTGGAAAAGTTGATGTCAAAAACTTTGGATGTGACAAATGTTTGCTATCATCTCCGATACAAAGAGATCATCCAAGTAAATTAACACATTGAAGCAATTAGGAGGCAGTGAAGAATCCAGGTGGGAATTGATCAGATAACTGTAATGGAAAACAATAGTTCAAAAGGATTGTTGGTGGTTTTATAAGGAAAGTACATGAGAGACACAAATGGTACTTTAAAAAGAATTCCAGTAGAAACAAAAACGGTCCTATAACTTCTAATTGCAGATCTGTTTTGGATGCTAAACATGACTTTTTATTAAAGTGTACAAAACTTTTTTTTCATTGTTTTTTGTAACAACCTTGTCAATTGTTTATTGCTGTCTTCATCCATCTTGAGGAGATTCCCCTCTATATATATTTGTCCTATATAGAACAGTATAGAAAATCCAAAATTCCTATATAGAACAGGATAGAAAATCCAAAATTTTTAGTTGTCACTGCAATGGGAGGGGGAAGTATCCCAATTGCCACTTTTGCTGCAGTCAATGCAGGGGTGCAGAGTGGGTTGTCAGTGCCAGGGGCAAGGCAAGTAATGTGTGCCCCCTAACCTGTGGATTTACCTATTCTCAGCTTGCTCTGGTCTGGTGACATGATCCCCTATGTCAGTCAGCGGTGGCTGCAAGAGAAAGGAGACAGTGCTTGACAAAGGCTTGTAAAACCTGGAGCGATGACATTACCCATAGGTTCCCATGTCCCATCTGTGGTTGGTGCTCCCTCCTCTCCCCTGCATACACCACTGGCTACCACAGGGGATAAAGTGACCAGACTGGAGCCAGCAAGAAAATAGATGTATACATCTTTTCTACACAGGCTAGCCAGCATAGGAATTAAAAGGATGGTGGGAGAATTTGTAAGGCTAGTTAGATTTAAACTGCAAAGTTTACTGTAATCCCTCTTCCTTGGTGGGCATTGATGGAATTAATAAATCCCTTTGTGCTGCAACAGTGGTACTAGCAGTTTTTTAACCCCTTCATAAAGGGGGGGTGAGAGAGAGAGGGGGTGACAGAGAGAAGGAGTGAGGGGGAGATGAGAGAGAGACCCCTAGCTCTCTCTCTGTCTGCAGTCCCTCCCAATCCCCCTGTCCCAGTTTCTGTCTGTGGGTAGGTGTGTATGATGCCCGCTACCTTCCATGCCAGTAGTAGGATGTTCATGATGGCCAGCAGTGGGCAGGGCCCATTCTTGCTCTTGATCCAGAGGTGCTCTGCTCCTTCTAGCTGATCCCTGACTGTCTGCTCCTCCCACCCATCCACGTACTCCTCAGTCAGCCTGTCCTCCAGGCCGCTGTCACTATTGATGTTGGAGCAGAGAGGAGGTTGGAGAAGGAATCCATGCTCTGGGAGGAGCCACTGTTCCGGGAATGTTGCACCTGTTGTTGCTCATCTGTTTGGGGGTCAGGGAGGCAATGGATCCATGCTCCCTCCCGGGCTCTCAGGCCTAGTTGCTCTCACTATTTGCCATCTCAGCGGCCTCCATCTCCAGCGCTGCCCACTCACCGTATGAAGATAGATGCTGGCACTCCAACAATGCCACTGTTTGCTTCCCCGCGGAAACAGAACTCTCCATGACAACACAGGGGCTCAACGGCATCTGCTTTGGGCCCCACAACTATGACTGGGCCCAGAGTAGCTGCCCCTTTTACCCTGCATTAAAGATGGCCCTGGGACCCAGCACACTAAATGCTGTGCCGAAGGCAACTGCCATGGCTGACTCCCCCCTCCCATGCTACACCACTCGGTCAATGACAACCTTAGAGAAATTTCCTCTCATTGGAAAAGGATGTGACAATAAACCTTCCCAATAAGACAGGAAAAAGAAACGTCATAGTGCTTTTAACCCTTTTCTACTCTTTCCAAAACTAAAAAATAATAGATATAGTTTACATTTGTCTCAGATTTAAAAGCTGGAAGCTGCCAATATGCAACCAGATGCAGCAGATCTTCAGGAACCTAGAAACATGACTTGTATATGCATACCCTGTCCTAAAGTAAGCATGCTGTGCTGAAACACATAGTACAACAGGATCCACTTTTAACTTTGCAAATTTGTGAGTCACGCATCAATCAGGCTAAGATACTGTGTAAAAAGTAACAAATAACCCAACTAAAATTTTTATCCCTTTTGCAGTGTTTAATAAATACATACAGTCAGGTCCATAAATATTGGGACATTGACACAATTCTAACATTTTTGGCTCTATACACCATCACAATGGATTTGAAATAAAATGAACAAGATGTGCTTTAACTGCAGACTGTCAGCTTTAATTTGAGGGTATTTACATCCAAATCAGGTGAATGGTGTAGGAATTACAACAGTTTGCATATGTGCCTCCCACTTGTTAAGGGACCAAAAGTAATGGGACAAAATAATAATCATAAATCAAACTTTCACTTTTTAATACTTTGTTGCAAATCCTTTGCAGTCAATTACAGCCTGAGGTCTGGAACGCATAGACATCACCAGACGCTGGGTTTCATCCCTGGTGATGCTCTGCCAGGCCTCTACTGCAACTGCCTTCAGTTCCTGGTTGTTCTTGGGGCATTTTCCCTTCAGTTTTGTCTTCAGCAAGTGAAATGCATGCTCAATCGGATTCAGGTCAGGTGATTGACTTGGCCATTGCATAACATTCCACTTCTTTCCCTTGAAAAACTCTTTGGTTGCTTTTGCAGTAAGCTTTGGATCATTGTCCATCTGTACTGTGAAGCGGCGTCCAATGAGTTCTGAAGCATTTGGCTGAATATGAGCAGATAATATTGCCCGAAACACTTCAGAATTCATCCTGCTGCTTTTGTCAGCAGTCACATCCGCAATAAATACAAGAGAACCAGTTCCATTGGCAGCCATACATATCCACGCCATGACACTACCACCACCATGCTTCACTGATGAAGTGCTATGCTTAGGATCATGAGCAGTTCCTTTCCTTCTCCATACTCTTCTCTTCCCATCACTCTGGTACAAGTTGATCTTGGTCTCATCTGTCCATAGGATGTTGTTCCAGAACTGTGAAGGCTTTTTTAGATGTCGTTTGGCAAACTCTAATCTGGCCTTCCTGTTTTTGAGGCTCACCAATGGTTTACATCTTGTGGTGAACCCTCTGTATTCACTCTGGTGAAGTCTTCTCTTGATTGTTGACTTTGATACACATACACCTACCTCCTGGAGAGTGTTCTTGATCTGGCCAACTGTTGTGAAGGGTGTTTTCTTCACCAGGGAAAGAATTCTTTGGTCATCCACCACAGTTATTTTCCATGGTCTTCCTGGTCTTTTGGTGTTGCTGAGCTCACCGGTGCGTTCCTTCATTTTAAGAATGTTCCAAACAGTTGTTTTGGCCACGCCTAATGTTTTTGCTATCTCTCTGATAGGTTTGTTTGTTTTTTTCAGCCTAATGATGGCTTGCTTATCTTGAGAGTTGACAGCAACAGATTCCAAATGCAAATAGCACACTAGAAATTAACTCTGGACCTTTTATCTGCTCATTGTAATTGGGATAATGAGGGAATAACACACACCTGGCCATGGAACAGCTGAGAAGCCAATTGTCCCATTACGTTTGGTCCCTTAGCAACTGGGAGGCACATATGCAAACTGTTGTAATTCCTACACCGTTCACCTGATTTGGATGTAAATACCCTCAAATTAAAGCTGACAGTCTGCAGTTAAAGCACATCTTGTTCGTTTCATTTCAAATCCATTGTGGTGGTGTATAGAGCCAAAAATGTTAGAATTATGTTGATGTCCCAATATTTATGGACCTGACTGTACATATCAAAAAAATAATTAAAGTGCCTTAGTTACTGCTCCATTATATTAATGTTGTAGCCTTAAAGGAGAGGTTTGGGGTCATAAAAAAAACCCATACATGCTCACCACTATGCTGTAGCAATGGTGTGATGCTGCAGCTGTCCCCCGCTGGCTCTAAACCCCAGAACTTAGCAATTACATGATTACATGATTGGTACAACCAGACATCAGGGTGGATCCTGACGATATGGTTGGGATCCTTCCAGAGCCTGGAGCAAACCTTCGGCCACTGTTGGCTGGGTTATGGAAGAGCACAAGTAAGTGCAATTCTGTGACCCACAAGAGAAGCAAAAGCTCTGGCCATACTTTTCTTTTTAAAAATACATCAGTTCACTTCTTCTTTGTTAAGGCACACAAAACAAACTTCATTCTGTAGATAATGTGGTCCACCACACCTATGATAGTGAACAACCTGCAAAGCTGGTGCTCAACAACAAAGTTCAAAACCATTCTCAGTGTTCAATATCATTCTCAGTGTTCAATATGTTCCCCACTGTATGCTCCGGGCAAAATCTCGCTGTCACACTTTAACCCAATTGCCAAGACACTCACCAGAACATTAGATCCCTCGCCATAATAAGTGGGCCCATTGCACTTGTTAAAGTGATTGGAAACCTTCTTTGTTTTTTTTAATTATAATTAAAAGAGAAGTGTATTCTTACCTGCACTATGCAAGGATATTGCACACAGGGGCTTTTTACCACCTCTTCTAGGGTCCGCACCAGTGCTGTCTGCTCCTCCTCTTCTGCGTGTGCCCCCATAGTAAACTATGTGCTATGGGGGCACATCTTCAAACACACTGCCAAGAGGGGTTATATATACACACACAGCATGGCTCGTCAATTCCCCCTGCTCCCTAATTTGATTGACAGCAGCAGGAGCCAATGGCTCCCACTATTATCAGAACAGGGCTTTTTATTTCAGACAAAAGGTGCAAGAACTCACCCCCCTCCCCTAGGTTATGCTTGTCTCTGCCGCTAGAACCGCCACCTTTAGAGAACAAGTATAATTTGGGGTACTAGCATGAGCCCTTAGAGATTGTTATTGAAGTAATAGCAATAATAGACCCACTACAGCAAGAATAGATTAATCCAGCAACAATAGACAGCCTTCCCATATATCCAGGAAAGAGACGGTACCCCCCATATACCTAGCAAAAAGCCATACCCCATATATCCAGCAAAAAAACATCCATATATTCAGCAAAAAGATTGCCCCATCAACAAAGAGGCAGCACAATCCAGCAAAGAGACAGCCCAATACAACAAAGAGACAGCCCAGCCTGGAAAAGAGACATCCCCATATATCCAGCAAAGAGACAACCCAGTCCAGCAAAGAGACATCCCAAAATATTTAGCAAAGAGACATCTCCATATATTCAGCAAAGAGACATTCCTATCCAGCAAAGAGAGAGAGAAGCAGCACCATCTAAGTGCAGCAATATAAGCAACTAATGTACTCCACAAAATTGGCAGGATGCATGCATGTTCCAAATGCATGCCACGCCTACTGCTGCTATACCTGGAGCAGACATCACTCCCGCCTGCCCTAAGGATCCACACTGACCAAGAAGTACTGGGAACCACCAGCACAGCCAAGGACAGTGCTTTGGAGACTTGTCTGCAGCGGGAACAGTCAGGAGTTGCACAGCTGTTGACACCATTTGATTACTACTATTGTGAGTTGTCAAGTTTGTGGGATAAATTATTTGCTTATATTGCTGCATTTAGATGGCGCTGCTTCTTTCTCTTTTATGGTTTACATAGAGTTTCTTCTAGCTCTTTTTGAATCGGCTGCCACTAGGTCAAGCATTGTTGGAATATCCCTTAACCACCTTTGGACTTTAAGGACTTTACTTGTGTGGTTAATATGCAAGCTATCACAGTATATATCTGTTTGTTTTCTTCTTAGTGCGCCAAATTTTTATCTTGTTCTATCCAGCAAAGAGACATTCCCAATGAAGCAAAGAGACAACCCACTTACATACAGGGTGAAGGGTTCAGGAGTGCGCTATGTACAGGTCACAAGGAACAGGAGTGCACTATACAGAGGTTGCAAGGCTCAAGAGTGTGCTACACAAACAGTGCAGGGTTCCGAAGTGTGCCACATACAGTGCGCAAAGTTCAGGTGTGGACTACATACAGCATTCAGGTGTGCCATATGTTCAGGGAGCAGGACTCATGAGTATGCTACGTACAGTGTGCAGGGGCCCGGAGTGTGTTATATACAGGACGCAGGATTCAAGAGTGCACTATGTTCTGGGTGCAGGGCTTAGGAGTGCTCTACATAAAGGGTGCAAAGTTCAGGGGTGTGCTATGTTCTGGGTACAGGACTTAGCACTGCGCCCCGGAATATAACACACTCTGTGCCCCTGCACACTGTACCCTGTAGGGTGCAGGGTTAAGGAGTGCGCTATGTACAGGGTGCAGGACTCAGAAGTGTGCTATATACAGGGGCACAAGTTTCAGGAATGTGTTATGTACAAATGCAGGTCTCAGGAGTGAGCTACGTACAAGTACCAAGTGCGAGGTTCATAGTGTGCTATGTACAGAGTGCAAGGCTTAAGAGTTTGCTATGTACAGGGTGCAGAGGTAGCAACTGCATATTTCACAGGTCACTTTACCCAGAATTCTTGGCAACCCGCAACACATCTAACATACCAGTATAATGCATCCCTTCTCACCCAAATTCTCTCTCCTCCTTCAGAGCAGCTGCTGCCAGGACACTAGAGTGGCTGTACAAATCCCCTGGCCCCTCTCTCCTCTGCTCTCACAGGGGTTGTGCAGGACAGGGAGGGCCCTGAGCGTAAAACCATTTATTAAAAAAAAGTCACAAAAATATTGCCCTCACATTTGTTGGTGCTCAACCTGACACCAGGGATCAAAGCTGTATTCATATGTCGGAGACAGGCACCAATGGACTAAACTTATAGTCAGAATGTATCTTCCACTCATCTTCCTGCAAAACATACAATTTATGATTGCTGTGGGTTACTGTATTTTGCCCATCATCACTTTTCTTTGTATTGTCTAAAAATGCTGGAATACATGTTCCAGTGTGATCATAGAAGGGTGAGAGGTAATAGGGCTACAGAACATGTAAATGTTATCCATACCTCATTGATACATTATCAAACAATATCACTGTGAAGTAATTCTGAACCAAAAGTGTGTTTTTTCTATTCTGTGATTTCAATGGGTTTAACCTCAATGCTTCCATGAAATAACTTCACCTCCTGCACCGCATTGAGAATTACATTTGCCTGCTGAGATTGAAGCCTTGGCCCATAAACTTAGATTACATTCGTTTTAGAGAGACTGTAACATTAAACCTCACTGTAGGATTAGTTTAGTAGCTATTATTTCTGACACTGGATGCAATGAATGAAGTATCAACATTTTATGGAAAATTTCATAAGCCAAGAAATTAATGATCAGGAGGATGGTAGGCGTGGAAGCAAATAGCATGTAACCCATGATGTAGAATACAGTTACATGTTTAATAAAGTTGAACAAAGACCAATGTCCATCAAGTTTAAGGTCTTGTAATTCCTGATGCCATAGTCCAAAGGAGGGAAGCTCTTTCATTTCACTGCCCATACCCCCCCCCCCCAATAAAGGAATAACATTCCCCATCTCTCCATGGTCCAGATTGGATTCAGCTAGTATACTGGTCCTCCAGTTCTCAGAGTCTGAGTGTTTTGGTGGGGACACATGGACCGGAATCCAAAGTAAAACTACTCCAATAGGTCTCATAGGGACACACATCCCCCAGAATACAGCCCACTTAGATGCCAGATACCATGGTCAGTAGACAAGAGGCTAGCCTGCGGTCCCCTCCAAAAGACCCTGTCCCTGTTGGGTCTGTCACACCACGAGTTATCATTCTCCTCTTACAAACTTCTCTGGTATTCAGAATAAACTTGTTCTTCCAGGAACTACAGTAAAGGTGTCAGGACCCCAGTGTTTGCCGCGATCGCGCACGGGTTTGCGCATGCACGGTGTGCCTGGCCGCACTAGCGTGCGAACATTGGGACCAGGGCACCCGCGATTGCAGCGGCGCTTGCGCATGCGCACTAAAGATCACGGACGCGAGTCTAGCACCAATCAGGGCGCAGGGCACCCTATTTAAAACAGGTTAGAACTGTGTGTAATTGCTGTATGGTCTTACCTGTTTCCTGAATTCCTGAATAGTAAATTGTCTTGTTGCTGACCCTGCCTGACCCTGATTTGCTGTCTGTCTCCTGTCCTGATCCCTGGCTTGTCTGACAATTCTCCTGCTTAACCCTGCACGTCCTGATCTCTTGTTACCGAACCCAGCTTGTGACCTGTTTATCCCTCTGCCTGCTGATTTTGTACTACGCCGCCAACACCGTTACCGACCTGGTCTGCCTGACGCTGCTCATGTTACCTCCTCACATCAGGCTCTCACCTGCTATACACCTCCAACGGTGCTTCTACCACAGCTGGGTGAACCCAGGGGCCGTGACCTGGTCTCGGCCTGCTCCAAGTCCATCCCCACCATCAGGGGCCCTGGTGGACAAGCAGGTTGGAGCTTAGATTCCGTACCCTAGGGAATTCCCTGGGGAATGAGTAGGGACTAGAGACTTAGGAAAAGGGACTGTTCTTTTGTTGGACTTTGTACTAGTTGCCTCCTGCCTGGTCAGAAGTCATTTAATGGAGTGTAATGCAAGTAATCGGCACATTGCTACAGTATTGGTCCACTAACATATTGGGGTATGAAGAGTCTGTATGTTAACCACTAGGGGACTGCCCGCAGTACATATACTGCTACAAGGCGGCCCCTGTGCGCAGGACCACATATATATACACGTGATCCTGCATTCCGAAGTAGGGGGCGCGCGCGAGGCATACGACCGCCCTTGCCGAAGCACCGATCGTGGCCATGGGTGTCAATTACCGGGTCCTGGCCAGTGATTACCTGCCAGAGCCCGGCGATTGCCGGCAATCACTGACAGAGAGGAAGGCTGCATTGTTTTCAATGGAGCTTTTCTCCCTCTCAGCTTTCAGCACACTGTTCCGGGATCGCAGGACACAGCCTTCCAGGACAGTGTATAACACAGAGGTACACACCCCTAGTAAAACACTCCCCTCACACAGTAACCCTTTGATTGTCTCTAAAAGTTAACCCCTTCCTCCCCAGTGCCATTAGTACAGAGTCAGTGTTTTTTTTTAATGAGGATATCCTCCTGAGCTTGTTATGGATGACGCAAAGCTAATTATAGCTGCTGCCACTCAACATAAACCAATAAGTGTAAACACAAAATATAAATATATAGTGAAGCGCTATAAATCAAATCTAACACATATGCAATACTCTCGTGCTAAATAATGCTAGCCGTGCCAACACAATAGTGCTCAGTGGGAAATATTGCAAAAATATAATTTGTAGTAGTAAATGTAGTGAAAAAACCATAAAAAATGTGTAAGATCCAAAAAATTGTGATAGTGGTTCTTAAAAGAAAGGGAATCACATCCCGTGCTGGTTTATCAATATCTAGTATAAACACACTGTACATGAATAAACATTAAATAATCAAAAAAACATCTGTGTAATTTTGAAACATAAAGTCCATGCAAGTGAAACTGTGCCAACGTGATCTTCACTCCAGTGAAAAAGAAAAGAGATCCTCAAATAGCAGCAATGCCTGCTCACCTCCACACTTTGACCCGCACAGGGCCAAAAGGCTATGATTATCAATACCAGATCCTCTCAATTCCGCTCCTCATCACAGGGACTATGGGATTGAATATAGACTTCTCCCCAGCGCGCCTTATCCACTCCACCTCCACTTAAGGCCACATACATGAGATACAAAGCAAAGATTCTTTCATAGTGCAGTAATCTTTTTTATTGAAAGTGAATAAACTTGATATTGCACTCACATGTATTCCCAGTAAGAAACGCCTGTCACCACATCCTATGGGTGTACTGCATGGTTACTGGGTATAGCAATATGGCCGCTGCGTCCGGAAGTGCGTCACCTGACGCGTTGCGTCACATACCTCGTGACTTCATCAGGGTTAACGCCCACTGGTAATCATGGTATTTATATATAAGAGCTGCCAGGAGATGTTCCTAATGAGGGGGCGGGCTCCTGGTGGCCATTTTACGGTAGCCCGTCACTCACATCATAGGGGAACATAGTAAGGAATCCCCTAAGCCGATTCCTGGACAAAAAAGCTTATTTAAGCTCCGAGAACTGGCATAGGTGTTTATAATTATCTACACCTATGCCGGTTTTCGGAGCTCAAATAAGCTTTTTGGCATAGGTGTTTATAATTATATACACCATACCTACTGGCATAGGTGTTTATAATTATATACACCTATGCCAGTTTTCTGAGCTTAAATAAGCTTTTTTGTAGCAGAAATACTGCTACAGGGCAGCACAGGTGCGCAAAATCACATATATGTATATGATTCGCTCTTCCATGATTTTCACGCCCCTCCCAGATAGCATCAGTTGCCCGTCAGTACACCAGTAATCACATTTAACCCCTTGATTGCCAGGAACACGCTCATACACAATAAACCTCCATTGCTAGTATAGTGTCTGAATGGATCAATATCTTTGATCAGATCAGCACTATACCAGCATTCACATTAGTATAGCGTCCCCAAAAATGCAGCGTTAGCGGGATCAGCCCTCGGCACCTGCCAGAACCTGTGTTTAACCTCTATGCTTACACCCCCCCCCCTTCTCCCCCAGCATGCGAAGTGTCAGTAGGTCACTGTCACTTCATACATTGCACACAAAACCGCAGTGTTCGCAGAATCAGGCCTGATCTCTGTTAGCACTTGCTGGTAAATTTTGATGACTCTCATATGCAGCAGAGTGCCAGTACTAGTGCCGCGCTACCTTTTGGTGAACTGACGAGCACCAGCGGCCTAGTACTTCCTGGTCTTACACATACCTCTTAGATTGTAAGCTCCAAAGGGCAGAGCCCTCCTAACCCTCTTGTATTGAACTGTATTGTTGCTGTATTGTCTCCCATTATATTGTAAAGCGCTGACCAAACAGTTGGTGCTATATAAATCCTGTATAATAATAACAATACCAGCAATGCAGTATCACTTGGTGACGTGGCGAGTCCCATAAGTGCAGTACAAGCTGGTGCGGTGGCGAGCACAAGTATTGTCCCCAACCACCAAGAACTCGCACACAGGCCCGTAGAGCCCCTATCCTTCCGGATGTGCTTGCAAATCCCGATTGGCAGCCCACAAATTCTGCAGCATCAGCACATACCCCATTCACTGCCCAACCTGGAATTCAGGTGGAAATAGCAAATTTAACAACTCCCCTTGATTTTTTGGAGCTGTTTTTCATGGAAGATCTGTATGCATTGATTGTGGATCAAAGGATTTTATATGCACAACAATTTAATCGCCACCAACCCAAATTCAAACCTTGCCAGACCATTCGCATGGAAACGCATTACGGTTTTCGAATTTATATTTTTTGGGGGCCTAACCCTCAACATGGGCATTACTAGAAAAAATTAATTCCGGTTGTATTGGTCCACAGACCTGATTAATCAAATGCCCATGTTTTCTGCTGCCATAGCCAAGCATTGATATGAGAGTATAATGTGTTTTATGCATTCAATAACAATACATTCTGTCATCTTTGAGGTGACCCTGAATTTGACCGGCTCCACAAAATTCAGCCCCTCGTAAATCACCTTAACCAAAAATTTGCAGATGTCTATACTCCCCAGCAAAACATCTGCATTGATGAGTCCCTCATCAATCTTTCTGGCCGCCTTGCATTCAAACAATTTCTCCCCAGCAAGCATGCCAGATATGGAGTTAAGATGCAGAAGACCTGTGAGAGGACAAAAGGCTATACTTATACGTTTCAGTTTTACGAGGGAAATGATTGTCACGTGGAGCCCCCAGATGACCAGACAACATGGGGAGCAGTGGCAAGATAGTTTGGGACTTGGTGTCATCCATTTTCCATATGGGGTACCACTTATACATGGACAATTTTTATTCAAGCGTGCCACTATTTAGACATTTGTACAATCTTGGAACTGGCGCATGTGGCCTAAGGTGGGTGGATGCAGGGCGGTATATTTTAATGATGGGCATACCACACATTTTTTTTTTTGGCAGAGATTTCTTCTCTTTTTTTCATTCAGCCCACAGGCTGCATACAAAAAAAAAAAAAGGTCACAGCATATATACCCAACAAGGACCAGCGACGTACTGGTACATCACTGGACTTTAAATGATTATACCAGGATGCTGCCCACAGCTGCAGGAATCATCCTGGTATAATTTTTTTCAGCTTGCAATCAGCTTTCATGTAAAGCAATCCTAGTGGCTAATTAGCTGCAGGATTGCTTTTACAAGCAGCAGGAGAAAATGCCCCCCCCCCTCCCCCGCTGCCTTCCACGGCCTTCTTGGGCAGTCCCGTGCCATCGGAGGAACCTGAGAATGCAGCCGGTGTTGCTGCCAGTTTACCATAGAGCTGATTGGAGACCAGAATGGTGCCAATCATCTCTATACCCTAAGAAATCAGAAGCTACGAGCATTTCATCACTTCAGTTTTGCAGGATATAATCAGCGCCATTTGTAAATTGGGAAAGCATCAGATCACACCAATATTAGTTTGATTAGATAATGTAAGGGCAGATGAGATATCTAGAGTCTGATAGACCCCAGATTTCTGAAAAAAGAGTATATGACAATGCCCATTGAAGTTATAGGGGATATTTGCATTCCCTGTGATAGCGAGTACTATGTGACATAAAAAATTGCAACACCCACCATTTTATTCACTAGGGTGTTTAAAAAACATATATAATGTTTGGGGTTTAAATTAATTTCCTAGTAAAAAATACTGTTTTTTTTTTATGTGAACGAAAAGTGTCAGAAAAGGCTTGGTCTTCAGGTGGTTAGAAGAGTGAGTGATGTGTGGCATATTATTATTATTATTATTATTACTACGAGTTTATATAGCGCCAAAGGGTTTGCTCAGCGCTGTACAATAGGGGGGACAATACATGGCACAGTACAACAACAACAAACAACGTACGAGGGGTAAGAGGGCCCTACTCTTACGAGCTTACAATCTAGGAGGGAGGGGGTAGTGGTACAGTAGGAAGTGGCTGAGGGGGATGAAGTGGTGGGAGGAATGAGGGAGGATGGCCGTTAGGTGAGGGTGGGGTAGGCTTCCCTGAAGAGATGGGTTTTGAGGGAGCGCCTGAATGTGAATAGGGAAGGCGACAGTCTGATGGATTGGGGCAGTGAGTTCCAGAGGATGGGGGAGGACCTGGAGAAGTCCTGCAGTCGTGCATGGGAGGAGGAGACCAGGGAGCAGGATAGAAGGAGGTCCTTTGAGGAGTGAAGGGTACGGGTAGGGTGGTACTTGGTGATCAGGTTGGTGAGGTAGTCAGGGGCAGTGTTGTGAACGGCTTTGTAGGTCAGGGTTAGGAGTTTAAATTTGATGCGTTGGGCAATCGGGAGCCAGTGGAGGGAGAGGCAGAGGGGGGTGGCAGAGGTGGAGCGGGTGGTGAGGTGGATGAGTCTGGCAGCTGAGTTCAGGATGGTCTGGAGCGGGGAGAGCCTGCACTTGGGTAGGCCAGTGAGGAGGGAGTTGCAGTAGTCAAGGCGTGAGATGATGAGGGAGTGTACTAGAAGTTTGGTGGTGTCTGGGGTGAGGAAGGAGCGTATCTTGGCAATGTTGCGAAGATGGAGCCTGCATGTGTTTGTGAGTGATTTGACATGCGGTTGGAGGGAGAGGTTCGCGTTGGCAGGGGGAAAGATGAGGAGCTCGGTTTTGGAGAGGTTGAGCTTGAGGAAATGTAGCGACATCCAGTCTGAGATGTCATTTAGGAGGTGAGTGATGCGGGCGGAGATAGTGGGGGTGAGGTGAGGGGTGGAGAGGTAGATTTGGGTGTCGTCAGCATAGAGGTGATAGTTGAAGCCGTGAGATTGTATGAGTTTGCCCAGGGAGGAGGTGTAGATGGAGAAGAGAAGGGGTCCAAGGACAGAGCCTTGGGGGACCCCAACAGAGAGGGGGAGGGAGGGGGAGGTGGCACCATTGTAGGTGACACTGAAGGAGCGTCGGGATAGGTAGGATGAGAACCAAGAGAGAGCAGTATCTCCGATGCCAAGGGATAAACTTCTAATGCTGGGCATAAAATGCCCCCACCCCCAAAACAACCCCTTTTTGAAAAGTAGACACCCCAAACTATTTGCTGAGAGGCATGTTGAATTAATATAGTAGATAAAGATCACTAATTTTCCCCAACTCTTTTTAAGCACACTTCCCCTCTACCCTTAGAGGTGCACAAATATAAACATAAATATGCTCAGTGAAAATTAATAACAGAAACCCTTCATTAGATAATTTCAAATTAAAGTCCAAAATCTGTATGAAAATAATAAAAATTGAAAACCGAAATGTCCAAAATATATATATCCAATATCCCAATAAAATAAATAAGTACGTGTAGTCCACAAATTGATTCAAGTGAAAAAAACTCTCCGCTGCTTGCAAAAACTTGATTACCTCAAAAAAAACAAAAAATATACATAGTGCATTATCCTTTATAAATCAAAAATTTGCATGTGAAATTACTCCAGTAATATTCACCCAAGTGAAAAACAAGTATATAAATCAAACCACATATACATGCAATATACTGTGCAAAACCATGCATGTGAAACACTCTACTGTGCTCAAAAAACTCATAACACAGTGTACACTTCTATCAAGGTAAGGAGTGCATACCCTTACCAATATTTAAAACAATTTATGCTTTGATCTCAATCCACAGAAATTGCCCGATGATATAAATCCTCTTGCAGATGTCCTCAGGGTTTGCTTTGATCCTATAACACTGTATGGATCCTTCCACCCTAGCAACTCAGATATGTTTCCACCATATACGCCAGTCAGATACCCATATATAAGGAACAAATCATAGTATAATACTGCCACATGCTAAGATCCAAACTTTTAATCATACTGCTTACATTAAAACCATCTTTCAATCGCATAAAGCATATAGAAACCTCTCTGCCATCCAGGATTCGGGAGAGTCCTAATCACCAGTCACAGCCGATTTTTGCCTTCTCCAAGATGGCCGCCACTCCACTTCCGGTTTCTCGTATGCGTCTGACGTCACTTCCCTTTGACGCGTTTCGTCATTGGACATAATCATAAATCATCGTACTCTTTATGATTATGTCCAATGACAAAACGTGTTAGAGTAAATGTTTCAATAAGGATGCTTGGTCTGGTGACACTCTGTAGAGATTTCCTCTTACTTCCTATTGTGTTTCTAGAACCTGAGGCAAAACAATAACATGACAAGGGTTTTAAAACCCATCTCTGGGCTATTCTTTAATGTCCCTGAGAGGGACATTATTTTTATTAAGTAACATAAAAAAAAACCCTCTGACTTTAATACTTACTCCACAGCTGCATTTATTTATTTGTTACAGGTACTTATATAGCACCTACAATTTCTGCAGCTTTTTACATATATATTGTACATTCACATCAGTCCCTGCCCTTAAGGAGCTTCCAATCTATGATCCCTAACTCACATTCATACACACACATACTAGGGCCAGTTTGGAGAATGGAAGGAAACCCATGCAAGCACAGGAAGAACATGCAAACTCTAGGCCGGTTGTGGTGTGGGTGTGGGTGGGACTTGAACCAATGGTGCTAGTGCTGCCAGGCAGTGGTGCATCTGCAGTTCTCTTCTTCTCCACGAGATGTCCCCAATGTTCTGAGTCACATAACACGCAGTGTTACTCAACAGAAAAGACTGGGAAAGACTGTGAGTGCAGGATGTCAAGGTCCCTCCCCATAATCATGGCACCATGTAATAATTATAAAGAGTGGCACTCATCCAGAGCTGTCCAATACTGCAAAAAGACCAAAGGGTTAGGACCCAGGGGGGTTTATTTACTAAAGCTGGAGAGTGTAAAATCAGACTCACTTCTGCATAGAAACCAATCAGCTTCCAGGTTTCATTGCCAAAGCTTCATTGAACAAGCTGAGGTTAGAAGCTGATTGGTTTCTATGCAGAAAGGAGTCTGATTTTGGACTCTCCAGCTTTAGTAAATAAACCCCAGGGTGTCAGGTGACCAGCAACATCTGAAGAAGGCAAGGAAAAAAAATATACTGCTGGGAGAGGTATCAAACTGGAAATAGAGTCCTCTGGGTGGGAAAAAACATGGAGCCTGTAGCCCAGAGCTGGACTTTCACTGTCACAAAAGTATGTTTTACGTTGGCAGCAGCAGGGGATGTAATTCACACTCCAAGCTGCTACAGTAGGTGGGAATGCATCTTTATATCACAAACCCACTGTCAGAATTTGCCAGCTGTACAGGGACTGTACACAGACCTCCCAAATGGGCCCCACCTGCCATGTTTCCCTGGCTCTAATATGCTGCCGTTGGTGCTGAGTAAAAGGGAGGGAGACCAGCAAATATTTGCTCTCTGGAGGCAACCTGAAGAACCTGGAAGCAACAAGGATTTTGTTACTTTTGGTGTTTGCTGTTCACCTGTCAGAGAACCTGTCACTATAATATGCTATTACTGGGTTATTGGACCCCTATGTGACTGCAATAAAGTTACATTAAAAACTAAAGACACTCCAAGGCACATACACCCCTCCCCTTATAAAAAATGTTTGTGCCCCCTCACATCTATTTACATGCACACATGTAAAAACATACATGGAGCGGCCCTTCGTAAGAAACCATTACAATATTGTTGCGCAAGCCAGAGTAAGAACAATAGTTCTTTCTTTTTCTTTGGGTTGGGCAGTGTCTGATATGTTAGACCTGTGCCATCTGCTAGTTCTATTCCACACTGGAAGTCTCTGCACGTTCAGTAGAGTATACGTTTATAAGCTGCCATGAAGTTTTGTTTTTTCTGTACATATTTTCTCCTTTTTATTTGCATTTTTCCATGTCAGTTGTTTCCTGTTATATAATGTATTGCTTACTCCTTCAATACAGCAATCCTGTTTGTTAAAAAAAGAAAAAAGAAAGAAAAAATAGCTCTAGGTCCACTATTACTGTAAAATGATGACCAGCAGGAGCTTTTAAAGTGTTGCCTGTGGAAAATATTGAATACTGACGTTTGACACCAATTTACGGGCACACATCATTTTAAGGCTTGACATATTGGCAGTGCCGTCTTTGAGGAGGGGGCAATAGGGGCAGTTGCCCTGGGCCCAGTCATTGTTGTGGTGCCCAAAGCAGCTGCCCCACACTTGCCAACTGTTCCAGTTTACATTCCCTTGTCCCTTGAAGTCTTCGTCCCGCACTATATCCCAATATCTCAGTGTGAAGTGCTGTAACTTAAGCTGCCCAGCTCTGCCCTATTGCCATGACTCAGATGTAGCATGTGTCAGCATTCACATGTAAATAACTGGCATTCATATGTAAATAGAAGTGGTCCAGCAGCATTGATATATAAAGAGTGGGTGCATTCATATGTAAATATTGACGGCATTAATTAGTATATTGTGCCTCCCTGAGGTTCCAGCCACCATCACTTCTGCTGAATGCTGCCCACTGGGTAAACAGGGGCATGGTTGAATGTCCTGCTTGCAACTGTGATCACTGAGCCTACCATCAGCCTGTTCTACAGTATAAAGGTAAGCAAGGTAAATACAGTTTGGGGTGCACAGGTGAACAAGGACGGGATGTACTGAGGTGAGGAACATGAGTGCAAAGATGAGCAGAGGAGGCATTTGGAGTTAAAGTGTGGGGAGGTTAGGGTGAAGAGGATAGGGGAGGTTTGGGGTGCAGAGGTTATCAGGGAAATTTACAGGGTGGATAAAGATGTGCTTCACTTGTAGGGCAGCCCATTCATTTCAATCGGCTGCTCTATGCACTAGAAATGCGGAAATAAAGTCCCCGACCCTTTTTCAAAATCACACCGAGCCACAGCACCGTGAATTTTCATGCATGTCTTAATGCGCATGTCAGCAGATGCATGAGGGTGTCATAACAATTAATGGTAGAGATTCTGAGGACCCTCTGCACACTGGTATATACCCTTTCAAGCAGACTATGCAATACATGCTTAAGCTGGCCAACTGCGTCAAAGTAATCCCTCTATGGCCAGTCCTACTCTGCTCTGCCTACGCAAATGCTACTGTGGACACAATGCTACCATAGGGGAAAAGACACAATGGGGAGAGCTACCAGGTTCAGGTCTGGCTACTGACCCAACAATACAACAAACAAGAGATCCCTGTGCTCAAATCCCAACAGCTAGTGCATGCATTTATCCATCAGGTGCTGAAGGGGTGTAACCACATATTAACACTAGAGATTCTGAGGACCCTCTGCACACTGGTATATACC